>NC_088404.1:32252550-32556300 GCF_034236695.1 Oncorhynchus nerka
TCAGAAAACTAGATGCAGTCTATCACAGTGCCATCCGTTTTTTCACCAAAGCCCCATATACTACCCACCACTGCAACCTGTATGCTCTCGTTGGCTGGCCCTCACTACATATTTGTCGCCAGACCCACTGGCTCCAGGTCATCTATAAGTCTTTGCAAGGTAAAGCTCTGCCTTATCTCAGCTCACTGGTCACCATAACAACACCTGTAGCACGCGCTCCAGCAGGTATATTTTACTGGTCATCCCAAAGCCAACAAGTCGTTTGGCCGCCTTTCCTCCCAGTTCTCTGCTGCCAATGACTGGAACGAATTGCAAAAATCACTGAAGTTGCAGACTTATATCTCCCTCACTAACTTTAAGTGTCGAATAATCGCATCTCTGCATGTCTGGCAGACATATCAGTGTGGATGACGGATCACCACCTCAAGCTGAACCTCGGCAAGACGGAGCTGCTCTTCCTCCCAGGGAAGGACTGCCCGTTCCATGATCTCGCCATCACGGTTGACAACTCCATTGTGTCCTCCTCCCAGAGCGCTAAGAACCTTGGCGTGATCCTGGACAACACCCTGTCGTTCTCAACTAACATCAAGGCGGTGGCCCGTTCCTGTAGGTTCATGCTCTACAACATCCTCAGAGTACGACCCTGCCTCACACAGGAAGCGGCGCAGGTCCTAATCCAGGCACTTGTCATCTCCCGTCTGGATTACTGCAACTCGCTGTTGGCTGGGCTCCCTGCCTGTGCCATTAAACCCCTACAACTCATCTAGAACGCCGCAGCCCGTCTGGTGTTCAACCTTCCCAAGTTCTCTCACGTCACCCCGCTCCTCCGCTCCCTCCACTGGCTTCCAGTTGAAGCTCGCATCCGCTACAAGACCATGGTGCTTGCCTACGGAGCTGTGAGGGGAACGGCACCTCAGTACCTCCAGGCTCTGATCAGGCCCTACACCCAAACAAGGGCACTGCGTTCATCCACCTCTGGCCTGCTCGCCTCCATACCACTGAGGAAGTACAGTTCCCGCTCAGCCCAGTCAAAACTGTTCGCTGCTCTGGCCCCCCAATGGTGGAACAAACTCCCTCACGACGCCAGGACAGCGGAGTCAATCACCACCTTCCGGAGACACCTGAAACCCCACCTCTTTAAGGAATACCTAGGATAGGATAAAGTAATCCTTCTCACCCCCCCCCCTTAAAAGATTTAGATGCACTATTGTAAAGTGGCTGTTCCACTGGATGTCATAAGGTGAACGCACCAATTTGTAAGTCGCTCTGGATAAGAGCGTCTGCTAAATGACTTAAATGTAAATGTAAATGTAAATGTGTCAGCTGTCAGAGCAGCTTACCGATCACTGCAGCTGTACATAGCCCATCCAATAGCCCCTCCAACTACCTACCTCATCCCCATATTGTTTGTATTTACTTTTTTTTTGCTCTTTTGCACACCAGTATTGCCACTTGCACATCATCATCTGCACATCTATCACTCCAGTGTTAATTTGTAATTACTTCGCTATTATGGCCCTTACCTCCTTACTCCATTTGAACACATTGTATATAGATTTTTCTATTGTGTTATTGACTGTACTTTTGTTTATCCCACTGCTTTGCTTTATCTTGGCCAGGTCGCAGTTGTAAATGAGAACTTGTTCTCAACTCGCCTACCTGGTTAAATAAAGGTGTAATAAAAATAAATAGAAAAACAAGAAACCTGGTATAGAGGAGACGGACCCACTGGTTGCCCTCTAGGTTACAGAGAGCTGGTAGTCCCATCCACCAAACTACCAGGTGTGAAACAGGGAAGGGACTCAGGGGGTATGCTAATTTGATATAGAGCAGACCTAACTCACTCCGTTAAATTAATCAAAACAGGAACATTTTACATTTGGCTAGAAATGCAAAAGCAAATGATCTTAACAGAGAAAAAAGTCCTCCTGTATACCTATATCCCCCCACTAGAATCCCCAGACTTTAAATTAAGACAGCTTCTCCATCCTGGAGGGGGAAATCAATCATTTCCAGGCCCAGGGACATGTACTAGTCTGTGGCGACTTAAATGCCAGAACCGGACAAGAACCTGACACCGTCAGCACACAGGGGGACAAACACCTGCCTGAAGGTGACATCATTCCCTCCCCTATATGCCCCCAAAGGCACAGCTATGACAACATAACCAACAAAATGGATTACAACTCCTGCAGCTCTGTCACACACTGGGTATGTACATAGTCAATGGTAGGCTTCGAGGGGACTCCTATGGTAGGTACACCTATAGCTCATCTCTTGGCAGTAGTACTGTAGACTACTTTATCACTGACCTCAACCCAGAGTCTCTCAGAGCGTTCACAGTCAGCCCACTGACACCCTTATCAGACCACAGCAAAATCACAGTCTACTTGAACGGAGCAATACTCAATCATAAGGCATCAAAGCCAAAGGAACTGAGTAATATTAAGAAATGCAATAGATGGAAGGAATGTAGTTTGGAAACCTACCAAAAAACAATTAGGCAACAACAAATTCTATCCCTTTTAGACAACTTCCTGGACAAGACGTTCCACTGTAATAGTGAAGGTGTAAACTTGGCAGTAGAAAATCTTAACAGTATATTTGACCTCTCAGCTTCCCTATCAAATCTAGAAAATCTCAAATAGAAAACCAAAGAAAATGAACAACAATGAAAAATGGTTTGATGAAGAATGCAGAAATCTAAGGAAGAAATTGAGAAACCTGTCCAACCCAAAATATAAAGACCGGAAAACCCGAGTCTAGACCAGAATTAGGCCGATAACCGCTAATTGTCAAAATCCAGAAAAGAGCCGTTAAATTCTACAACCACCTAAAAGGAAGTGATTCCCAAACCTCCCATAACAAAGCTATCACCTACAGAGAGATGAACCTGGAGAAGAGTCCCGCAAGCAAGCTGGTCCTGGGGCTCTGTTCACAAACACACCCCACAGAGCCCCAGGGCAGAAACACAATTAGACCCAACAAAATAATGAGAAAACAAAATGATTATTACTTGACACATTGGAAAGAATTAACAAAAAAACTGAGCAAACTAGAATGCTATTTGGCCCTAAACAGAAAGTACACAGTGGCAGAATACTTGACCACTGTGACTGACACAAACTTAAGGAAAGCTTTAACTATGTACAGTCTCAGTGAGCATAGTCTTGCTATTGAAAAAGATCACCGTAGGCAGACCTGGCTCTCAAGAGAAGACAGGCTATGTGCTCCCTGCCCACAAAATGAGATGGAAACTCAGATGCACTTCCTAACCTCCTGCCCAATGTATGACCATATTACAGACACATTTTTATTGTTTATTTCATTTTTGTATATTATCTACTTCACTTGCTTTGGCAATGTTAACATATGTTTCCCATGCCAATAAAGCCCATTGAATTGAATTGAGAGAGAGAGAAGCAAAGAGAGGAGTAAGAGATTCATGTGACTCAATTAGCAGGAGTTGTAGCGTGTTTTCTCCATTATGCTACTTTGCTAATGCTAATCCCTTCCTCTGAGGCTGAACAATTAGCACATTGCAAAGCTCCTGTTTGATATTGAGATTTCCAACTGTGTGTGTGTGTGTGTGTGTGTGTGTGTGTGTGTGTGTGTGTGTGTGTGTGTGTGTGTATTCCTAATATGTGTGTAGAAACCCCTAACTCATGTGTTTGATATAGAGATTTCCTTAATTTCCAACAGACATTTACATTGTTTGGTAAAAACAGTTTGAACACACACAGCTATGCGTGAAACAGGCTAAAACAGATGTTTAATTTAGATGAACAAGTCCTTCAATTTACCATGACATCAACACCAGACTAACAAATCCCTTTTGAAGAAAATGTAATAACTAGTGTGATAAGGTACAGTAAATATGTCATAGCATTTGATCACATCATAACAGCGTGATAATGTTTGTGAACGTTATTTTGTTGTTGCTTTTTTGCAGCTTCAGCAACTAACCAGCACAACTCTTGTGTTCAACGTATCCAATTATTGTCCGCATTTAAACAGTGCTTCAAAACAGAGTGAGTCCATAGGAGCCAGCATGTCTGTCTGTGTCAATTCTCTGTGGTTCAGTATCTGACAGCTCTCTGAGCTCTGAGCAGCAGGCACACAGACAGATTGGGATTTTACTGAGGCCCCAGTGAAGATTTACACCCTTTTAAACATTCAATTGCAGCACTTTGCCTTGAAACCAGCTGGGGACACACAGAGCGGAAGGAACAGGTTGGGAAGGAGACCACTGCCCAGTTCACTATTTCACACAAATAGGCCTAATCTGTTGTTTTCTTTTATAAAAGTTTTATAGTCTGAACTATCTGAACATAACTGCAGGACTTACTTGTGTGTGTAACTTGTGTAATAACAGTATGTGGTGTGATTACTTAACATTCACATCCAGGTCTTTGGCTCTCACTAATCATTCCATCCATTTCCTTTATTAATGCAAATTACAGCTTTGAAGCAACACAGAGAATAATGGAGTGTTGTACTCCAGTACAATAAAACACTTCAATTTAAACACCATTCATCTCTTTCACACTCTCCCCACTCTCATTCTATCTCTGGCTCCCCCTCACTTTCTCTCTTCTCTGTCCCTACCTCCCTTTCTCTCTTCTCTGTCCATACCTCCCTTTCTCTCTTCTCTGTCCATACCTCCCTTTCTCTCTTCTCTGTCCATACCTCCCTTTCTCTCTTATCTGTCCCTACCTCCCTGTCTCTCTTCTCTGTCCCTACCTCCCTTTCTCTCTTCTCTGTCCCTACCTCCCTTTCTCTCTTCTCTGTCCATACCTCCCTTTCTCTCTTATCTGTCCCTACCTCCCTGTCTCTCTTCTCTGTCCCTACCTCCCTTTCTCTCTTCTCTGTCCCTACCTCCCTGTCTCTCTTCTCTGTCCCTACCTCCCTTTCTCTCTTATCTGTCCCTACCTCCCTGTCTCTCTTCTCTGTCCCTACCTCCCTTTCTCTCTTCTCTGTCCATACCTCCCTTTCTCTCTTCTCTGTCCATATCTCCCTTTCTCTCTTCTCTGTCCATACCTCCCTTTCTCTCTTCTCTGTCCCTACCTCCCTTTCTCTCTTCTCTGTCCCTACCTCCCTTTCTCTCTTCTCTGTCCCTACCTCCCTTTCTCTCTTCTCTGTCCATACCTCCCTGTCTCTCTTCTCTGTCCCTTCCTCCCTTTCTCTCTTCTCTGTCCATACCTCCCTTTCTCTCTTCTCTGTCACTACCTCCCTTTCTCTCTTCTCTGTCCATACCTGCCTTTCTCTCTTCTCTGTCCATACCTTCCTTTCTCTCTTCTCTGTCCATACCTCCCGTTTTCCCTTCCTTGTCCATATCTCCCTTTCTCTCTTCTCTGTCCCTACCTCCCTTTCTCTCTTCTCTGTCCCTACCTCACTTTCTCTCTTCTCTGTCCCTACCTCCCTTTCTCTCTTCTCTGTCCGTACCTCCCTTTCTCTCTTCTCTTCTCTGTCCCTACCTCACCTTCTCTCTTCTCTGTCCATACCTCCCTGTCTCTCTTCCCTGTCCATACCTCCCTTTCTCTCTTCTCTGTCCCTACCTCCCTTTCTCTCTTCTCTGTCCCTACCCCCCTTTCTCTCTTCTCTGTCCATACCTCCCTTTCTCTCTTCTCTGTCCATACCTCCCTTTCTCTCTTCTCTGTCCCTACCTCCCTTTCTCTCTTCTCTGTCCCTACCTCCCTTTCTCTCTTCTCTGTCCCTACCTCCCTTTCTCTCGAGCTTGCTCACTCTCTTGTATCTTGCTACCTCTCTCCCTCTCTCTCTCTTTCTCCTCCCTGCTCTCGCTCTCCCACATTATCCTACTCTTCACCCAATGAGAGTGACTTTCAGTCTAACTATTGAATGTAAATGTCATGTGGTGGGTTAGTAGGAAGTAACACTAATATTCCTGATGAGTTTGATAATGCCAGAAGCTCTTAATTAGAGGAGGCTTAGGGCTTGGCTATACTGGCTGTATAGGCCTTTATCCTATCAGCTTCTCTCTCTCTTGCATACACACACATATGCAAACACACACACTCACACATGCGTGCAAGCACACACACATATACACCAAGTGGACAGTTTATTAGGTACCCCGTTCACGAAAATGGTTCACTCCTACAGACAGTCAGGATTTGGCGTAAGTAGCAGCAGTCCATGGTCCCAATCTGCCTGGTGTCAACAGTACAGGCTGGTGGTGGTGTAATGGTGTGGGGAATGATTTCAACTGAGCAACGTTACCATGCCCTGAAAAATGTAGCCTGTTCTGGAGGCAAAAGGGGGTCCGACCCGGTGAAAATAACAAATATTTCCTTTTGCCATTGAAATGCTCAGTCTGGCGGTATGGGCATGTTGATACAATTGCAAATATATTTACATGCACAGCCCTGATTGGCAGAATTTTTTAAAGTGAAAAATAATTATTTTATGAATATCGCTAGCAGCAACAGAATACCATTGTGAATACCATTTTTATGTTGCTGTGTCCAGTATGAAGGAAGTTAGAGGTAGTTTCATGAGCCATTGCGAACGAGCATTAGCACAATGCCTGGAAGTGTACAGGAACAGTTAGCAGGCTAGGAAGTAGATAAATGGCTTCATTGAAGAAATCTCAAACTATCCCTTTAATATGGAAGAAAGTACAGTCATTGGAGCTAATTACACAATATTTTGCGAATGAAAAAACAGTTTGTGTCAACTTAAACGACCAAAACCAGATAAAAAGATGCCGGTAAAGATATTGAACTATACATTTGTTTATAATATAATCTTTGAGAACTAACAATTGAATAAAAGCCAGACAGTCCGGGAGAATCTAAAATACCAAATACTGGGCATTCAGGGCACACCCCCATTGACATTGCATAGAATTGCAGGAAATATAAGCTTTAAAACTGCAAAATTGTCTCTCAGCTTCATGCCAAACAGTTTACAATTGATGGAAATTAACTTTAAAACTGCAACATTTTCACTCAGATCAATGGAAAAATGTGTAGAATTGCAGAAAATTAGCTTTATAACAGCATTTTATATACCCCGCCAAGATACCTTTGGAGCTAATAGACTGTTAGAGTTTACACTTCCTGTGGGGAGTTCAAAATAATGAAACCGTCTACCAAATCTATTCATTTTAAAATGTTGATTAACCTACTTGCCATTATCATTCACCTGATAAGACAAGACAAGATTTAATTCCATTTTTGCTAACATATCAGGTCGCCTGTTTGCCTGGGCCAGGCCCGGTGCCATGGGCAAGAAAAGATGGAGAACCCTGGTTTATATATATGAACTCAGCAAAAAAAGAAAGGTACCATTTTCAGGACCCTGTCTTTCAAAGATAATTTGTAAAAATCCAAATAACGCCACAGATCTTCATTGTAAAGGGTTTAAACACTGTTTCCCATGCTTGTTCAATGAACCATAAACAATTAATGTACATGCACCTGTGGAACAGTCGTTAAGACACTAACAGCTTACAGACGGTAGGCAATTAAGGTCACAGTTATGAAAACTTAGAACACTAAAGAGGCCTTTCTACTGACTCTGAAAAACACGTTCACGCTCACATTCACGCTCATCTGCGTGAACGTGCCTTAGGCATGCTGCAAGGAGGGATGAGGTCTGCAGATGTGGCCAGGGCAATAAATGGCAATGTCCGTACTGTGAGATGCATAAGACAGCACTACAGGCAGACAGGACAGACAGCTGATCGTCCTCGCAGTGGAAGACCACATGTAACAACACCTGCACAGGATCGGTACATCCGAACATCACACCTGTGGGACAGGTACAGGATGGCAACAACAACTGCCCGAGTTATACCAGGAACGCACAATCCCTCCATCAGTGCTCACACTGTCCGCAATAGGCTGAGAGAGGCAGGACTGAGGGCTTGTAGGCCTGTTGTAAGGCAAGTCCTCACCAGACATCACCGGAAACAACGTCACCTATGGGCACAAGCCCACCATTGCTGGACCAGACAGGACTGGCAAAAAGTGCTCTTCACTGACGAGTCGCGGTTTTATCTCACCAGGGGTGATGGTCGGATTCGCGTTTATCGTTGAAGGAATGAGTGTTACACCGAGACCTGTACTCTGGAGGGGGATCGATTTGGAGGTGGAGGGTCCGTCATGATCTGGGGCGGTGTGTCACAGCATCATCGGACTGAGCTTGTTGTCATTGCAGGCAATTTCAACACTGTGCGTTACAGGGAAGACTTCCTCCTCCCTCATGTGGTACCCTTCCTGCAGGCTCATCCTGACATGACCCTCCAGCATGACAATGCCACCAGTCATACTGCTCGTTCTGTGAGGGATTTCCTGCAAGACAGGAATGTAAGTTTTCTGCCATGGCCTGCGAAGAGCCCGGATCTCTATCCCATTGAGCACGTCTGGGACCTGTTGGATTGGAGGGTGAGGGCTAGGGCCATTCCCCCCAGAAATATCCGAGAACATGCAGGTGCCTTGGTGGAAGAGTGGGGTAACATCTCACAGCAAGAACGGGCAAATCTGGTGGAGTCCATGAGGAGGAGATGCACTGAAGTACTTAATGCAGCTGGTGGCCACACCAGACACTGACTATAACCCCCCTTTGTTCAGGGACACATTATTCCATTTCTGTTAGTCACGTCTGTGGAATTTGTTCAGTTTATGTCTCAGTTGTTGAATATTGATATGCTCATACAAATATTTACACATGCTAAGTTTGGTGAAAATAAACTTAGTTGACAGTGAGAGGACGTTTCTTTTTTTGCTGAGTTTATATTAAAACAGCACCAGTCAAAAGTTTGGACACACCTACTCATTCAAGGGTTCTTTATTTGTATTATTTTCTACAGCATAGAATAATAGTGAAGACATCAAAACCTTGAAATAACAGACAAGGAATCATGTAGTAACCAAAAAAAGTGTTAAACAAATCAAATTAGTGTACCTTGTTCAAAGGTAATTTCTGGAATTTCTTTCCTTCTTAATGCGTTTGAGCCAATTGTATTTTTTCTTTTAATTTAACCTTTATTTAACTAGGAAAGTCAGTTAAGAACAAATTCTTATTTACAATGACGGCTACCCCGGCCAAACCATTACCAGGGTGACGCTGGGTCAATTGTGCGCCACCCTATGGGACTCCCAATCATGGGCGGTTGTGATACAGCATGGAATCGAACCAGGGTCTATAGTGACACCTCTAGCACTTAGATGCAGTGCCTTACAAGGAACCCAAACCGGCTGCGTGTGAGTGCCATCGTGCATAAATGTATTTTGGCTCCCCAAACCAAACGCTATCACGACACGCAGGTTAAAATATTTTTTTAAACTCTGAAACAATTTGATTAATTTGAGGACAGGTCGAAAAGCATTAAACATTTATGACAATTTAGCTAGTTAGCTTGCATTTGCTAGCTCATTTGTCCGGTAGCCTAGTGGTTAGAGCGTTGGACTAGTAACCGTAAGGTTGCAAGTTCAAATCCCCGAGCTGACAAAGCAAAAATCTGTCGTTCTGCCCCTGAACAGGCAGTTAACCTAATGTTCCTAGGCCGTCATTGAAAATAAGAATTTGTTCTTAACTGACTTGCCTAGTTAAATAAAGGTAAAATAAAATATAGCTAGCTTGCTGTTGCTAGCTAATTTGTACTGGGATATAAACATTGAGATGTTATTTTACCTGAAATGCACAAGGTTCTCTACTCCTCCAATTAATCCACACTGAATCGTTTCTATTCATCTCTCTTCCTTCCAGGCCTTTTTCTTCTCTTGACTTTATATTGCGAATGGCAACTTTCAGAAATTAGGTGCATTACCGCCACTGACCTCGTTCGTCTTTCAGTCACCCACGTGGGTATAACCAATGAGGAGATGACACATGGGTACCTGCTTCTATAAACCAATGAGGAGCTGGGAGGGGCAGGACTTGCAGCAAGATCTGCGTCAGAAATAGAACTGATTTCTATTTTAGCCCCTGGCAACGCAGACGCTCGTTGGTGCTCGCGAGCAGTGTGGGTCCAATAATTGAATAACATAGATTTCAACAATAATTTTGAGCGGTGTGGTCAGCCTGTTAGACCACTACGCCACTCAGGAGCCACTATTTGAGCTGTTCTTGCCATAATATGGACTTGGTCTTTTACCAAATAGGGCTACCTACTGTATACCAACCTTACTTTGTCACAACACAACTGATTATAGGCCGTCATTGTAAATAAGAATTTGTTCTTAAATGACTTGCCCATTTAAATAAAGGTTAAATAAAATAAAATATAAAATAAGTAAAGAGAAACAACTGTCCATCATTCCGTTAAAACATGAAGATCAGTCAATACGGAAAGTTTCAAGAACATTGAACATTTCTTCAAGTGCAGTCGCGAAAACCATCAAGATCTATGATGAAACTGGCTCTCATGAGGACCACCATAGGAAAAGAAGACCCAGAGTTACCTCTGCTGCAGAGGATAAGTACAGTTGAAGTCGGAAGTTTACATACACCTTAGCCAAATACATTAAAACTCAGTTTTTCACATTTCCTGACATTAAATCCTAGTAACAAATCCCTGTCTTAGGTCAGTTAGGATCACCCCTTTATTTTAAGAATGTGAAATAATAATAGTAGAGATAATTATTTATTTCAGATTTTATATATTTTATCACATTACCAGTGGGTCAGAAGTTTACATATACTCAATTAGTATTTGGTAGCATTGCCTTTAAATTGTTTTGGGTAGCCTTCCACAAGCTTCCCACAATAAGTTGGGTTGATTTTGGAACATTCCTCCTGACGGAGCTGGTATAACTGAGTCAGGTTTGTAGGCCTCCTTGATCACACATGCTTTTTCAGTTCTGCCCACAAATTTTCTATAGGATTGAGGTCAGGGCTTTGTGATGGGCACGCCACTCCCACAACATGATGCTGCCACCCCCATGCTTCACGGTTGGGATGATGTTCTTCGGCTTGCAAGCATCCCCCTTTTTCTTCCAAACATAACAATGGTCATTATGGCCAAACAGTTCTATTTTTGTTTCATCAGACCAGAGGACATTTCTCAAAAAAGTACGATCTTTGTCCCCATGTACAGTTGCAAACCGTAGTCTGGCTTTTTAATGGCAGTTTTGGACCAGTGGCTTCTTTCTTGCTGAGCGGCCTTTCAGGTTATGTCGATATAGGACTTGTCTTACTGTGGATATAGATATTTTTGTACCTGTTTCCTCCAGCATCTTCACAAGGTGGAGTGGTTGAAAAACTAGTTTTAATGACTCCAACCTAAGTGTATGTAAACTTCCGACTTCAACTGTACATTAGAGTTACCATCCTTATTTGCTGCCCAAATAAATGCTTCACAGAGTTCAAGGAACAGACACATCTCAACATCAACTGTTCAGATGAGACTACGTGAATCAGGCCTTCACTACTAAAGAACACCAATAGGAAGAAGAGATTGGGCCAAGAAACACGGGCAATGGACATTAGACCATTGGAAATCTGTGTGTGAAATCCGCTGTGTCTTTGTGAGACGCTGAGTTGGTGAACAGATGATCTCCGCATGTGTGGTTCCCACCATGAAGAATGGAGGAGGTGGCGTGATGGTGTGGGGGTGCTTTGCTGGTGAGACTGTCAGTGATTTACTTAGAATTCAAGGCACACTTAACCAGCATGGCTTCCACAGCATTCTGCAGCGATACACCATCCCATCTAGTTTGCGCTTAGAGGGACTATCATTTGTTTTTCAACAGGACAACGACCCAAAACACACCTCCAGGCTGTGTAAGGGCTATTTGATCAAGAAGGAGAGTTATGGAGTGCTACATCAGATAACCTGGCCTCCAGGATCACCCAACAGCAACCTAATTGAGATGGTTTGTCATGAGTTGGACCGCAGTGTGAAGAAAAAGTAGCCAACAGGTGCTCGGCATATGGGAACTCCTTCAAGACTGTTGGAAAAGCATTCCTCATGAAGGTGGTTGAGCGAATGCCAAGAGTGTACAAAGCTGTCATCAAGGCAAAGGATGGCTACTTTAAATAATATCAAATATATTTAGATTTTTTAAACATGTTTTTGGTTACTAACACATCAGTCCAGAACAGTGGTCACCAATCAAATCAGCCGATATTCGATTTCAAAGAAATTCCTGGTCGATCATCAAACATTTCTGTAAAAAAATCCAGTGATAAAACCTTGCGTTCCTTTGTTTTTTATTCGTTTTACTCTGCTGGCGTAGGTGCACCTGATTCAGTATATCTTGCGTCGTGAAGGAAAGTGTTCCAATTTTGAACCATGTCATGTGTCTGAAGGTAGAACCCTTCCTACCCAGCAGGCCAAGAGAGCAAATGAAGTGCACCTATGATAGAGGAAAATATGGTTGAAATGACTAATTATGTATACATTCCAATCTGAAACTGACTAGTCCAAATGCTATAATGTACTGTACATGTGAGTTTTCCCTCTTGCTCCCTTTCCCAATTGTATATAATGTAGTCAGGAGTTAGTAACAATGTAGGTCTGTTCCTTAGTTCATTCAGTTGTACAAATCTCCAGGTGGTGGGAACGGGCCATCTCCAAATGGTCGGGAATGTTGATTTATGCTGACTGGCCTTGACTTCGTGCTGATAACGCGGAGGCTTGAGAGCTAGAGGGGCCCTCTGTTTGTGATACGGAACGTTTGGAAAACGCTGACGTCATTTTCAGTTTATAACCTGTGGAAATGTGTGTAAGCATTCAGTACTCTCTGGAATTAAACGCTCTTACCTGGCTTTTAAGACTGGTCTCAATCTACTTCATGCATAATTAATGAACTTACAATTCATTAATGAATTAGAAATCAAATCAAATCAAATGTTATTTGTCACATACACATGGTTAGCAGATGTTAATGCGAGTGTAGCGAAATGCTTGTGCTTCTAGTTCCGACAATGCAGTGATAACCAACAAGTAATCTAACTAACAATTCCAAAACTACTGTCTTATACACAGTGTAAGGGGATAAGGAATATGTACATAAGGATATATGAATGAGTGATGGTACAGAGCAGCATACAGTAGATGGTATCGAGTACAGTATATACATATGAGATGAGTATGTAGACAAAGTAAACAAAGTGGCATAGTTAAAGTGGCTAGTGATACATGTATTACATAAGGATGCAGTCGATGATGTAGAGTACAGTATATACGTATGCATATGAGATGAATAATGTACGGTAAGTAACATTATATAAGGTAGCATTGTTTAAAGTGGCTAGTGATATATTTACATCATTTCCCATCAATTCCCATTATTAAAGTGGCTGGAGTTGGGTCAGTGTCAATGACAGTGTGTTGGCAGCAGCCACTCAATGTTAGTGGTGGCTGTTTAACAGTCTGATGGCCTTGAGATAGAAGCTGTTTTTCAATCTCGGTCCCAGCTTTGATGCACCTGTACTGACCTCGCCTTCTGGATGATAGCGGGGTGAACAGGCAGTGGTTCGGGTGGTTGATGTCCTTGATGATCTTTATGGCCTTCCTGTAACATCGGGTGGTGTAGGTGTCCTGGAGGGCAGGTAGTTTGCCCCCGGTGATGCGTTGTGCAGACCTCACTACCCTCTGGAGAGCCTTACGGTTGAGGGCGGAGCAGTTGCCGTACCAGGCGGTGATACAGCCCGCCAGGATGCTCTCGATTGTGCATCTGTAGAAGTTTGTGAGTGCTTTTGGTGACAAGCCGAATTTCTTCAGCCTCCTGAGGTTGAAGAGGCGCTGCTGCGCCTTCTTTACGATGCTGTCTGTGTGAGTGGACCAGTTCAGTTTGTCTGTGATGTGTATGCCGAGGAACTTAAAACTTGCTACCCTCTCCACTACTGTTCCATCGATGTGGATAGGGGGGTGTTCCCTCTGCTGTTTCCTGAAGTCCACAATCATCTCCTTAGTTTTGTTGACGTTGAGTGTGAGGTTATTTTCCTGACACCACACTCCGAGGGCCCTCACCTCCTCCCTGTAGGCCGTCTCGTCGTTGTTGGTAATCAAGCCTACCACTGTTGTGTCGTCCATAAACTTGATGATTGAGTTGGAGCGTGCGTGGCCACGCAGTCGTGGGTGAACAGGGAGTACAGGAGAGGGCTCAGAACGCACCCTTGTGGGGCCCCGTGTTGAGGATCAGCGGGGAGGAGATGTTGTTGCCTACCCTCACCACCTGGGGGCGGCCCGTCAGGAAGTCCAGTACCCAGTTGCACAGGGCGGGGTCGAGACCCAGGGTCTCGAGCTTGATGACGAGCTTGGAGGTACTATGGTGTTGAATGCCGAGCTGTAGTCGATGAACAGCATTCTCACATAGGTATTCCTCTTGTCCAGGTGGGTTAGGGCAGTGTGCAGTGTGGTTGAGATTGCATCGTCTGTGGACCTATTTGGGCGGTAAGCAAATTGGAGTGGGTCTAGGGTGTCAGGTAGGGTGGAGGTGATATGGTCCTTGACTAGTCTCTCAAAGCACTTCATGATGACGGAAGTGAGTGCTACGGGGGGCGGTAGTCGTTTAGCTCAGTTACCTTAGCTTTCTTGGGAACAGGAACAATGGTGGCCCTCTTGAAGCATGTGGGAACAGCAGACTGGTATAGGGATTGATTGAATATGTCCGTAAACACACCGGCCAGCTGGTCTGCGCATGCTCTGAGGCGCGGCTGGGGATGCCGTCTGGGCCTGCAGCCTTGCGAGGGTTAACACGTTTAAATGTCTTACTCACCTCGGCTGCAGTGAAGGAGAGACCGCATGTTTTCGTTGCAGGCCGTGTCAGTGGCACTGTATTGTCCTCAAAGCGGGCAAAAAAGTTATTTAGTCTGCCTGGGAGCAAGACATCCTGGTCCGTGACTGGGCTGGGTTTCTTCTTGTAGTCCGTGATTGACTGTAGACCCTGCCACATGCCTCTTGTGTCTGAGCCATTGAATTGAGATTCCACTTTGTCTCTGTACTGACGCTTAGTTTGTTTAATAGCCTTGCGGAGGGAATAGCTGCATTGTTTATATTCGGACATGTTACCAGACACCTTGCCCTGATTAAAAGCAGTGGTTCGCGCTTTCAGTTTCACGCGAATGCTGCCATCAATCCACGGTTTCTGGTTTGGGAATGTTTTTATCGTTGCTATGGGAAATGAGTGCTAATTGGTTTTGGCAATTAAACATAAAGGAATTTAGAATTTCTCTATCAATTTGGTCCTTCGAATGCCGGATCTAAATAACTCTCACTGTGCCTGAAGATAGTACGCTGGAAAACGTGCACGGACGAGTTTTTTGACTCGTTTTAACTAAAGACCTGACCTCTGAATTGAGGTTAAAATTGAAACAGGCCTGCGTATTATCACAGAGGACAGAGAGAGTGACTAGATTCAAACGAACAGTGCTTCCCAGCCGGCAGCCAGGTAAAGTAGCCTTAATTCTTGATTTTGGGGGAATTGAGTTTTTTAATTGATGTTGTGAGAATTCATCAATAGTGAGAACTTTGCTATCCCCACAAGGGTGTATAATCATCATACAATGGGTTTTGTAGAACCGATATACACGGAAGCAGGTTCGAAAATAACCTGTGGTAATGTGCACTGCCGTAAATAAACTAAAACTTAGTCATGAGTGGCACACCAGCCCGAGATTAAGAAGGGATATTAAATAGGTACTGGGAGATAGGACGGTGATTTTGTACAAATACTGGGCGTAGAGAGACGGCAAGCGCAAGATAACTGGATTGGTCATGTGAATAGTGGCAGTATTGATCACCGTCCCGATTCAACTAATACTACGGAAAATATCCAAATGAGGAGGAGAAGGAAACTTAAATCTAAAGAAATGAGATAAAAGCCATATTTGTAGACATGAGGTTTCCAGGCGAGAGGGAAATCTAACAATTAGCGGCGTGAGATAACGATTATTAGAGTTCTTTACTGACACAACCGGAAAATAAGATTTTAACTAGGGCCTTACAAACCCTGGGTTAGACCTAAAAGTCTGATTCAAAAGTCAAAACTATTGGTAAGATTTCCATAAAAGAGCTAAACTTAATCATGAGAGATTAAGACAGAAAAGGAAGGATTGTTTAGCCGAATAAGGAGGAGAGTGTAACTTAAATCTAATGCGAGAGGGAAATCTAACAATTAGCGGCGTGAGATAACGATTATTAGAGTTCTTTACTGACACAACCGGAAAATAAGATTTTAACTAGGGCCTTACAAACCCTGGGCTTATAGTTGTTAGGTTAGACCTAAAAATCTGATTCAAAAGTCAAAGCTATTGGTAAGATTTCCATAAAAGAGCTAAACTTAAATCATGAGAAACGCACCCGACCGAGATGGAAAATACATACTGATTATTTTTAAAGGGACACACACATAGGCAAGCAGAATAGTAACTAGAAGTAACTAAGTAACGGTAAATTACAAATTTATAGAACTGCACGCACATAGAATTTAAAATTATATAGAAAGGCATAGATAAGTGTTTAAAGACCATAGCTACTAGTAACGGTAAGGATTAAGAATGGAGAGAAATGCCTCGAAAGAGGCCCCAGAACTGACGGGAGATCGAGCGATGTATGTATGGGGGGGTCTTTCCCGGTTTTTAGTAGTCAGTGTTCTTGATAGTGAAAAGTGATCGTGTGGTTGAGGTTCCGTGGGAAGAAACGGAACAGGTGATTACTGTATATGGGTGAGTTAAATGTCAGACTTTAGTAGATGAGGATTCCAATAAAAGAGATATTAACCATAAGGTGTTAAATATTGGAATTACTAGGCGTAAGTAAATAAGGATTCCAATAAAGAGAAATTAACATAAAGGGTTGAAGATTGGAATTATTAGGGGGGGCAGGAATTTATTATAATGGGTAGTAACCCTTCTAAACTGCTTTCTGCAAAGACGGAAGATTACCGTTATATGAAACAAAAAGATAGAAGGAATGTAGATTTCTGTCCTAAATGGGAAAAAAGGTATGGTTTTGACGGACGCCTAGATGTGGAAAAGTTAGAATCCCTTCTAAAACAGATACAAAGGGAGCGAGATTAATGAGAATCCTAAACTGAGAGAAAACGTTGGGCGTTTAAATTTGGGCTATTTTCTGTTGTCTAGATGTCGGAGTAACAAATACAATTAACTGTGAAAATGGGTATATTTGCGGAGAGTCTCAGTCAAATTCCATTGTGCTGGTAGGGGAATGGTGAGCGCGGCAGTCTCACCAACGGTAATCCACGGTTCGGTTCCCGTTTAACTAAAATTGCTTTTAGATCGTAATCGACCTACTTGCATGTTTTGCCTGAAAAATACGGTCGCCAGTGTTTGCAAAAGATATAACTGAACGGATATTATGTGTTCTAGATAGAATTGATAAAAGAAGTCATTAAAAATAATGGCGAGACAATTTCGATGTAAAACGCTATTTCGCCCAAAATGACCTGGTGGAATAATGTATTGAGATGGGAGTCGTATTCAAATAAATGTATCATAGAAGAGAGAGTTACCTAAAGTTAAATAGGGGATAACGGAGAGATACGATAATTTCGGGCTATTTGGAATATGAGAAGTTGAACACAAAAAACATGGGGCGTTTAAATGTTAGGGTATAGTAAGTTGAGAAGTTCGGTTGGGTTTACTCTGATGATTAGAATTTAACTCAATCTGAATAGGGAATATATATTTTACAAAGGCGGGCAGATTTGTGGCTATGGCCAGCAACGGAATTGCTAGACACTCAATGGGGCTATATAGTGCAACGCTTTGGACTATAAATTAGGTAAGAATAGTTGAATCGTAAGAAGTTGTGATTGTTTTTCTGATTATTGATTTTTGGTTAAGGTAACACCAGTGAATTTGAACAAAAAGTAACGTATTCTAAAAATGATCTGATTTCCGTTCTCGTTGCGGGGAACAAATGAAAAGTCTTATCTTAAAGGGACAGTGCATGGTAATCACAGTGGTTTGAGTGTATGACAGTGGAAAAAATATTGTGGGACGACAATTCGAAGAGAGAAAAATAAGTTACATGATACATCAAGAGATTTAAAACGAACGACGTGAAGGGATCATAAGAATTATTGGGTGTCATTGTAGGAGTAAATGTTTGGGTTAAGGTGATTTCCCTGTTCCCAGAGACAAGGCATTTTTAAGGCGAGCACTCACTAATGCTGGTCTGAATTTGTAATTAGACAAGTGAATAACGTATTGGGAATAGAGTTGTAATTAAAATACTAAGTCAAAGACGAGACAGGTATTTAGAGCAAAATGGATTCTAAATGATAACAAAGAGACAATTATGGTTTATGCCCATCGCTTTTATAAAATTGGCGAATTTAGAGATGTTGGTTGGGGTGGTAAATTATAATTCAGGATTAGAACAGATGTGATAAATTAGGTTTGGTTAATCGAACAAGAATTATTTACAATCCATTTGAAGTCGCTACGAATTGGCAGGTTGAGCGCTTGATGATGACGTCACTAGCGAGACACTTTTGTCACCAGAGACTGGGAATAACGGAGCAAACTGTATGGCTGTTAGTGTGTGTATCGAGGCTTCGAGTAACCTTTCAGAAGTTGAGATAAAAGTGTTTTGTTTATTTGTTTATTGGTTATAGTCAATTTTAGGGTTTGATTTAACTTAGTTGAACAGTGTGTTCTGGCGGGTTTTAGATAGAACTCTTTGTTCCGGAACGGATGAAAGTTACCCATAAGTAAGTAAATTAAAGGAGCCATGAGGGAATGCGAATGCATATTTATTAAATATCGGGGATTAAATTACGGATTCCTTACACTGCGAAATGTACGACATTTGCGGCAGAGAGAAAAAGTAATGCATTGAATAATAATGTTATCGGGTTAATTGTATCTAAAGGTAGCATGGTCATTTAAGTAAACATATCCGTAGACGATGTTTAAAACTTATGATTATTGATTTGAGTCAAAGGGGAATTATCATTAGGTTTTAGAGGCACGCTCACACAGGTGACTATTTTTATTGTAAGGATAAAGGGATCTTTATGTCTAATATGGTATGGCCTTTTGACCTTATCATGACTGGCTTCTGAGGTCTGATCAGCCTCAGGGGAGAATCATTTGTATAATGAATGGAATCATATTAAGTTACTAGTTTTAAGGTCAATTCATTAGAAATGAAGCAGTTTTGGTTGAGGGTTTAGAATTACTGTTTGAACCGCAAATGAGAAAGTGGTTCAGGATTCTGTCTTATAACATTAGCTGTGAAGTTTTTTGAATGGGCTATTAGGGAGTTGGTACGGAGACTGGTTTTGATGGTAGGGACAAATTGTGTGGTGGTATGGTGGTTACTGGATTTCTGACCCTAATTCTTGTATTATTTGTTATTGATGTGATGTGCTGCTTGCATCATACCGTGTTTTAAGAAGTCTGTTACAGATGTGGTGAAGGCTTCAGGCATGATGCCTTTGCTTGATGCTCCAGTTGGAGAGGCTGAGGTGAAGCATGCTTTGAGGGGAGGATAAGACTGACTGAGGATGACCCATGTATGTTTGTTCTCCCTGTCGTGAAGGGTGGCATGGTGCCCACCTGGTGCTGGATAAGAATAGCTGAGAGGACCAGATGGGTTATAAGAATGCTTTGTTCTGCTTTACTCTGTTTTACAGGACCAAAGTTTTATTCCACACTTTGCAACACATTAAATCCATGTTATTGTCAGATAGAATACTGAGGGTCCCTAAGGAGAGGGCTTGTTAGTGTAGGAAGGATTTTTAATATGGTTAGCATTTATTAGATTATAAGTTTTTAAATAGTATTATATTTAACAGGAATATAGGACATCTATGAGGAGTTAGGATTATTGTTAGGATTAAGATAGATTGATTAAGGAATTTGGAGAAAAGCCGCTCATAGACATGTTTTTTTTCTAAAAGAGGGTCCATGGGTTTGGATGGAGCCAAACAGTGAGACATGTAGTTCAAATTTGGAAAACATGAGAAACATAGCTTTAGGCAGACAGAGGAGCCCTCCCCCGCACTGCAGAGACCTTGAAGGTTAGAGAGCAGAGAAGTTTTAGAAGGGGGGCCAGGACGAGCAAAGATAACATAGTGGGTAGATAAGTTACTGAGTGGAGACAAAAGTGAGAATTGGACATGTGGAAAATGAAAGGGACACTCCTAAATGGAATTTCGGACATAAGGATAATTCACTAAATCTTATCTAAGTCATTGTATAAGAATAAGGCAAGGTTGTTACCTGGGCAGAGCCAGGTAACAAAAGGGGGATGGGTAAATAGTGTTCTAGAATAGGATGTGACCTACGGGATAATAAAAAAATAAAAAAAATAATTGTTAATTGGTTTGACGAATAAGAAACTGTTTTATTAACCAAACCTGTATGTCCAAGAGTTTATGCACTACAGGTGAACTACAGGTGAAGACACTCAATCCAGTCCCGTGGGCCACCCGGATTCATATCGCACTGCGGGGGGGTAAGATACACATTTCTCTGTCGAACAAATAAACAGTGTTCGGGAGGAGAACTGGAATTAACAGAATTCCGGGGGCCATCTCTCGAATGAAGTAACCCTCCCTGTCCTGTCACCCCTGTTTTTGTTCATAGAAGTGAAGATGTATCTGGCTCTTGCTAAGTGATGTGTTCTCGGGGAAAGGGTGGGGTTTCACATGGAAGCTGTTCGTCTGAGCTGTCTTATCGTGGGTGACGTATTCCTGATACAGCACGCCCTACTAGAGATGCGGAGAGTGGTAATTTGACCCATGGTTTAGACGGTGAGGATTTTGTTCCAAAATAGAAGAGATATCAGTGCAGGTTCCCATATTGATCGTGGACAGGTCATAGCTCACACTGAAAGGGATGGCTACGTAAACCCATACACTCAATGTGGGATCAGGTGGAGTATAGTAAGGGTTGGCGTTTTGGACTGTGTTCCCGAGCAAAGGAAGTATTGTATAAAGGTGCAAATTAACATTAAGGCGGTCAATACTCAGGATCTCGGGTTATGGTATGTGGGCTTCGACCAGTTTTCAACTGACACTATGGTACCGTTCCAGGTGGCAGAAGTTAGAGTTGATAAGGAGAATATGATTGGCCGAAGTTCAACCAATCCCTCTAAAACAACGGCTATTCCTAGTGTAATCATCCAGGGTAAAGGAACAGTACGAATAGTTCAGACCAAGGACCTTAAAGAAGTTATAGAGGTGGAGACTGGGTTTGGGGAGTCCAACTTATGGTTGGAATGGATTCAATATACGGCCAGATCAGTGGCTAAAGAAGAATGTTATGCCTGTGTGAACGCTAAACCCCAGTTAACAACTATCCCTTTTCCACTGAACGGAATTAATTCCCCTAAGGGAATGGCATGTATGGTAAAGCTGTTCATGAAAGCAGGAATGCCAAATAATGACAGTTGTATTGATTTGCACTATTTATATCCCCAGGAACCAAGTTGGTACAGAGAATATGACCACTGACGAGACCATGTCTGAATTGACAGGCTGGTTGAACTCTGGGGACTTCAATAAAATAAAATGGGCCAGTGTCGACATCTGGTGGTTGTGCGGGGGAATGAGTTTGTGCAGTATTGCCGACTGATTGGACTGGTTAGGAATGCCTTTTACACTCATACAACACCAAGACATGAAGTTAGCCAAAAACGAGAGAGAAGAGATGCTCCATCTAGGTCTTTTGGCGAAAGAGTATATATTGATAACATTGGGGTTCCACGAGGTGTGCCGGATGAGTTCAAGGCAAGAAATCAGATACTAGCAGGATTAGAGTGGTCTACTCTCAATAAGAATGTAGACTGGATTAATTATAGTTACCAGAGGGGTTATTAAAGGGTTTGTAGAACAGACTGAAGCAATCAGCTGGAAGACCTGACAGAATAGAATTGCATTAGATAAAAGGAGGAAGTGGGCGTGGTAATCAGGACCGTGTCTTACATCCCAGGTAGCACAGCTCCGGACGAATCAGTGCCCGAAGCCTCAGCTGGTTTGACCACCCTGGCTCACGGGTTGGCAGAAACTCTGGGGTGGATACTTCTCTGAACTAAATTGGGTAGACAGTATTTATGGAAAAATGTGGTGTTATGGGCCACCTTAACCGGTGTGACTGTGTTAGTCTTGTACGTACGTGGTTGATTGCGTGTATGTATGAAAGTTATTGTTTCCAGGACTCTGGAGAGATCAATGACACTACAGATGGTGCGTTATGGGCTGGTTCCAGGTTCTGACCCATGGAGGACTGAAGGCATGTCTACAGAGGAAGTGGACGAATCTGGATCTGTCATTTGTGGGGAATTTATGTTTGATGAGAATAGTGTTGAGATGAAGGGGAATTAGATTGTAATTTGTTTCAATGATTAAACAGTTTTTTAATAAAGACTGTAAAAAGAAAAAAAAAGAAAAAATCCTGAAAGAGGAGTTATGATTCTGATGTAGGTTTAAAAACAGTTGGAGTTAAGGTTAGATTTGATTAATGATGGGTGAAGAGTCGGGTAAACATTTATAATAATATTTTTATTTTGTAGATTTGAATGTATAATATTTGATCAAAGGGAGGATTGATAGAGGAAAATATGGTTGAAATGACTAATTATGTATACATTCCAATCTGAAACTGACTAGTCCAAATGCTATAATGTACTGTACATGTGAGTTTTCCCTCTTGCTCCCTTTCCCAATTGTATATAATGTAGTCAGGAGTTAGTAACAATGTAGGTCTGTTCCTTAGTTCATTCAGTTGTACAAATCTCCAGGTGGTGGGAACGGGCCATCTCCAAATGGTCGGGAAGGTTGATTTATGCTGACTGGCCTTGACTTCGTGCTGATAACGCGGAGGCTTGAGAGCTAGAGGGGCCCTCTGTTTGTGAAACGGAACGTTTGGAAAACGCTGACGTCATTTTCAGTTTATAACCTGTGGAAATGTGTGTAAGCATTCAGTACTCTCTGGAATTAAACGCTCTTACCTGGCTTTTAAGACTGGTCTCAATCTACTTCATGCATAATTAATGAACTTACAATTCATTAATGAATTAGAAATGAGTGCTAATTGGTTTTGGCAATTAAACATAAAGGAATTTAGAATTTCTCTATCAACCTATAAGCCTACCGCTGGCCAATCAGATAGCTCAGATCACCGTGTCTGAACAGTTTTTTCTAGCCATAGACTGTAAAAAAAGAGGCATGAACGCACAGCAAAGTCGATACTGTGAGATTTCTAACCTTTAATAACCATGACTATAGAGAGGCTCAACAAATACAGCAAAGAACAGCAACAAAATGTTTGACTTACTTTTTATGAGTAAGTTGTTATTCAACACTATCAACACTTTGTTCTACACTTTTATAAGCAATAAAATGTGCATTCTCCCATCTTACACTGACGCTATAACCAGCACTGCAGCTGCAATCAATATTAAGGTGTTCCGATAATTTTGCTCTGTTATTATTATTGGCTTGTGTATTTTATATATAGAAAAGCATTCCACTTTCTCTCGTCATAGGAGTAACAACATGAATTGGTGCATGAGGCAGAAATAATGCAGCGGCTTGAATTTCACCATCTGCTGGAAGACTGGCGTTTCTTCTTAGCGGAGTGAGGGAATCGGGTGAGAGGCAACCTATTCGCTGCTCCCTCACTTTCCTCAGACTGACCATAAAATGCAGGCCATCAGTCCAGTAAAAACAAGCAGATGATTATGCTCACTTATCTGTGCCTCACAAGTAATACAAAAATGATATGCAGTATTACCAGTGTGATCATATACCTATACTTTTTAAATGATCTGAGAAGAAAAATATTGACAATTCAAGCAAGTGATAATGTATTGGGCCTGTAGCCTACTGCACAAACCTCATTGCTACAGAACACATAGGCTTACGTGTTTAAGTGATGTCTGAGCAGTAGATTTCGGCTTGCATTTTGATTCATAATGTTATCTTGATTCAGAAACGGTTGGTGACCACTGGTCTAGAACAATTGTCCCTACACCGTGCACCACTCCCTAGCATTCTTCTTGCCAATGTCCAGTCTCTTGACCAACAAGGTTGATGAAATCCGAGCAAGGGTAGCATTGCAGAGGGACATCAGAGACTGTAACGTTCTTTGCTTCACGGAAACATGGCTCACTGGAGAGACGCTATCCGAGGCGGTGCAGCCAACGGGTTTCTCCACGCATCGCGCCGACAGGAACAAACATCTTTCTGGTAAGAAGAGGGGCGGGGGCGTATGCCTTATGGCGAACGAGACATGGTGTGATGAAAGAAACATACAGGAACTCAAATCCTTCTGTTCACCTGATTTAGAATTCCTCACAATCAAATGTAGACCGCATTATCTACCAAGAGAATTCTCTTCGATTATAATCACAGCCGTATTTATCCCCCCCAAGCAGACACATCGATGGCTCTGAACGAACTTTATTTAACTCTTTGCAAACTGGAAACCATTTATCCGGAGGCTGCATTCATTTTAGCTGGGGATTTTAACAAGGCTAATCTGAAAACAAGACTCCCTAAATTTTATCAGCATATCGATTGCGCAACCAGGGGTGGAAAAACCTTGGATCATTGTTACTCTAACTTCCGCGACGCATATAAGGCCCTGCCCCGCCCCCCTTTCGGAAAAGCTGACCACGACTCCATTTTGTTGATCCCTGCCTACAGACAGAAACTAAAACAAGAGGCTCCCACGCTGAGGTCTGTCCAACGCTGGTCCGACCAAGCTGACTCCACACTCCAAGACTGCTTCCATCACGTGGACTGGGATATGTTTCGTATTGCGTCAGATAACAATATTGACGAATACGCTGATTCGGTGTGCGAGTTCATTAGAACGTGCGTTGAAGATGTCGTTCCCATAGCAACGATTAAAACATTCCCTAACCAGAAACCGTGGATTGATGGCAGCATTCGCAGCAACGCGAACCACTGCTTTTAATCAGGGCAAGGTGTCTGGTAACATGACCGAATACAAACAGTGCAGCTATTCCCTCCGCAAGGCTATCAAACAAGCTAAGCGTCAGTACAGAGACAAAGTAGAATCTCAATTCAACGGCTCAGACACAAGAGGCATGTGGCAGGGTCTACAGTCAATCACGAACTACAAGAAGAAATCCAGCCCAGTCACGGACCAGGATGTCTTGCTCCCAGGCAGACTAAATAACTTTTTTGCCCGCTTTGAGGACAATACAGTGCCACTGACACGGCCTGCAATGAAAACATGCGGTCTCCCCTTCACTGCAGCCGAGGTGAGTAAGACATTTAAACGTGTTAACCCTCGCAAGGCTGCAGGCCCAGACGGCATCCCCAGCCGCGCCCTCAGAGCATGCGCAGACCAGCTGGCCGGTGTGTTTACGGACATATTCAATCAATCCCTATACCAGTCTGCTGTTCCCACATGCTTCAAGAGGGCCACCATTGTTCCTGTTCCCAAGAAAGCTAAGGTAACTGAGCTAAATGACTACCGCCCGTAGCACTCACTTCCGTCATCATGAAGTGCGTTGAGAGACTAGTCAAGGACCATATCACCTCCACCCTACCTGACACCCTAGACCCACTCCAATTTGCTTACCGCCCAAATAGGTCCACAGACGATGCAATCTCAACCACACTGCACACTGCCCTAACCCATCTGGACAAGAGGAATACCTATGTGAGAATGCTGTTCATCGACTACAGCTCGGCATTCAACACCATAGTACCCTCCAAGCTTGTCATCAAGCTCGAGACCCTGGGTCTCGACCCCGCCCTGTGCAACTGGGTACTGGACTTCCTGACGGGCCGCCCAGGTGGTGAAGGTAGGCAACAACATCTCCTCCCCGCTGATCCTCAACACTGGGGCCCCACAAGGGTGCGTTCTGAGCCCTCTCCTGTACTCCCTGTTCACCCACGACTGCGTGGCCACGCACGCCTCCAACTCAATCATCAAGTTTGCGGACGACACAACAGTGGTAGGCTTGATTACCAACAACGACGAGACGGCCTACAGGGAGGAGGTGAGGGCCCTCGGAGTGTGGTGTCAGGAAAATAACCTCACACTCAACGTCAACAAAACTAAGGAGATGATTGTGGACTTCAGGAAACAGCAGAGGAACACCCCCTATCCACATCGATGGAACAGTAGTGGAGAGGGTAGCAAGTTTTAAGTTCCTCGGCATACACATCACAGACAAACTGAACTGGTCCACTCACACAGACAGCATCGTAAAGAAGGCGCAGCAGCGCCTCTTCAACCTCAGGAGGCTGAAGAAATTCGGCTTGTCACCAAAAGCACTCACAAACTTCTACAGATGCACAATCGAGAGCATCCTGGCGGGCTGTATCACCGCCTGGTACGGCAACTGCTCCGCCCTCAACCGTAAGGCTCTCCAGAGGGTAGTGAGGTCTGCACAACGCATCACCGGGGGCAAATTACCTGCCCTCCAGGACATCTACACCACCCGATGTTACAGGAAGGCCATAAAGATCATCAAGGACATCAACCACCCGAGCCACTGCCTGTTCACCCCGCTATCATCCAGAAGGCGAGGTCAGTACAGGTGCATCAAAGCTGGGACCGAGAGACTGAAAAACAGCTTCTATCTCAAGGCCATCAGACTGTTAAACAGCCACCACTAACATTGAGTGGCTGCTGCCTACACACTGACACTGACACTGACTCAACTCCAGCCACTTTAATAATGGGAATTGATGGGAAATGAGGTAAATATATCACTAGCCACTTTAAACAATGCTACCTTATATAATGTTACTTACCCTACATTATTAATCTCATATGCATACGTATATACTGTACCCTATATCATCGACTGCATCCTTATGTAATACATGTATCACTAGCCACTTTAACTATGCCACTTTGTTTACATACTCATCTCATATGTATATACTGTACTCGATACCATCTACTGTATCTTGCCTATGCTGCTCTGTACCATCACTCATTCATATATCCTTATGTACATATTCTTTATCCCCTTACACTGTGTATAAGACAGTAGTTTTTGAATTGTTAGTTAGATTACTTGTTGGTTATTACTGCATTGTCGGAACTAGAAGCACAAGCATTTCGCTACACTCGCATTAACATCTGCTAACCATGTGTATGTGACAAATAAAATTTGATTTGATTTGATTTTAGCTAGGGAGCATTAATGGGGAGGAAACCAACAGGATGACGTAACCAAGGGAAAAGATCACTGATCATCTCGGTGTGTCAGCTACAATGGTCTGTCAAATACTTGTAGCTGATCACCGTTAGTCTGCCTAATCTAATAACAGAACTCTAAGGACTGTGTGATCCCAAAGCATAGTCTCACCACCACGGATGTTAGTATTCAATTACTTGTGTGAGTAATACTTAAAAAATAAAATAAACGATAGGCCTATTTTATCAATGAAAAGGCTTTGTCAAAAATGTATTAAATTGTCCATGTGACATTGACCGTGTTTGCATGCGCACAGTATTCCAGATAATAGGTCATATACCACTTAAGGTCTTATTCAGGATAAGCTGTTTACATGCACCATTGATATCCCATTCAAAACTATCCCTGTATCCCTGAATTATCTGAATATTCCCAATTGAAGATCATATGGGTTAAATGGAACAGTAACTTAAATGTGGACACTGACTGTAGGCCTATAACCTTTCACATGTAGAATAATATCATATTCATTCCTGCAAAATTATGTATTTCTTGCAGTTAAATTATTATTTGTCTCTTTTTTTCCCTCAACACTCTACACACACTAATCCATAATGATAAAGCAAAAACTGTTTTTTTTGTGCAAATGTATAATATTCTTTTTTTTTAAAACTTATTTACAAAAGTATTCAGAGCCTTTGCTATGAGACTAAAAATTAAGCTCAGATGCATCCTGTTTCCATTGATCACTCTTGAGATGTTTTTACAACTTGATGGAGTCCCCCTGTGGTAAATTCAATTGATTGGACATGATTTGGAAAGGCACATATCTGTCTATATAATGCCCAACAGTTGACAGTGCATGTCAGAGCAAAGACCAAGCCGTTAGGTCGACGGAATTATCCGTAGAGCTCCGAGACAGGATTGTGTCGAGGCACAGATCTGGAGAAGGGTACCAAAACATTTCTTCAGCATTGAAGGTCCCCAACAACACAGTGGCCTCCATCATTCCTAAATGGAAGAAGTTTGGAACCACCAAGACTCTTTCTAGAGCTGGCCATGTGGTCAAACTGAGAAATCGGGAGAGAAGGACCTTGCTCAAGGAGGTGACCAAGAACCCGATGGTCACTCTGACAGAGCTCCAGAGTTCCTCTGTGGGATAACCTTTAAGAAGGACAACCATCTCTACAGCACGCCACCAATCAGGTCTTTATGGTAGATTGGCCAGACGGAAGCCACTCCTCAGTAAAAGGCATATGACAGCCCGCTTGGAGTTTGCCAAAAGGCAACCAAAAATTCTCAAAACATGAGAAACAAGATTCTCTGATCTGATGAAACCAAGATTGAACTCTTTGGCCTAAATGCCAAGCGTCACGTCTGGAGGAAACCTGGCACCATCCCTACGGTAAAGCTTTGTGGTGGCAGCATCATGCTGTGGGGATGTTTTTCAGCAGCAGGGACCTGGAGACTAGTCAGGATCGAGAGAAAGATGAACGAAGCAAATTACAGAGAGATCCGTGATGAAAACCTGCACCAGAGTGCTCAGGACCTCAGACTGGGGCGGAATGTTCACCTACCAACAGAACAACAACCCTAAGCACACAGCCAAGACAACGCAGGAGTGGCTTCGGGACATGTCTCTGAATGTTCTTGAGTGGCCCAGCCAGAACCCAGACTTGAACCAGATCAAACATATTTGGACAGACCTAAAAAATAGCTGTGCAGTGACGCTCCCAATCCAACCTGACAGAACTTGAGAGGATCTACAGAGAAGAATGGGCGATCCTCACCAATACAGGTGTGCCAAGCTTGTAATGTCATACCCAAGAAGACTCGAGGCTGTAATCACTGCCAAATGTGCTTCAATAAAGTACTGAATAAAGGGTCTGTATACTTATGTAAATGTAATATTTCTAAAAACCTGTTTTTGCTTTGTAATTATTGGGTATTGTGTGTAGATTGAAGAGGGAAAAAACCATTTTAAACATTTTAGAATAAGGCTGTAACGTAACAAAGTGTGGAAAAAGTCAAGGGTCTGAATACCATCCGAATGCACTCTATCTAACTATAGTTGACAAACAAATTGCCTACCATGTCTACAATTATAATATGGCCAACCAAATGTTGGAAATTATAAGCCTAAAGTTGTCTAAATTAGAGGGTAAAGGTAGCCAGTATGCTACACAGTAAAATAACCCCAGTGTTGGTGTTAATAACCAGAGGTGAGTGTGGTTGTGTAATTTTTACTCTGTAGAGAAAAGCAATCAATCAAAACCACACCCTCATTATCCTATTTCCCAGTATGCTCTATGGCAGGTTGATTGATCTGTTTTTTTTCGTTGAACATTGATTGATTAATCTTATGCTACAAAAAAAGAACATACATTTTTCTAAACTAATCAAATCTGCAAGTAGTTGGACTTATTGTACCCATTAATGAGATGGTTGTTCCAGTTTAGATTGTTTAGGTTGTCTCATTTATCAATCTTCCCTACCTTACCCTGGCAGTCAATCTGAATGCAGGCTGTGGGTGATTCAAAGTTCCAATTGTTGGATTCCAATAGGTATGACACATCACTTTGCAAGCCAGCATAATGTGACTTGCAGGCCTGATGTGGCCTGTAAACCAGGACTTTCCTAACACCACTGTGTTACGGTTATAGCTAGGCCATCAAAAAAAGGCCTTATGATATACTGTAGGTAACATATTGTCATAAAGCGTTTAATTTAAAATCAAGTAAGGTTGGTGGAAACATTCATAGATAGTTCTAGGAAGAAACCTTCAAAGTTAAAAGGGTTCTCGGTAAAACCTTTCATAGAGGGTTCTGGGAAGAACCTTTAGATGAGAAAAGGGATCTTGGTATAACCATTTATAAAGGATTCTAGGAAGAACCCTTCATAGAGGGTTCTAGGTAGTACCATTTACAAGGGTTGTATGAAGAACCCTACATTGAGGGTTCTAATTAGAACCATCTGCAAATTGTTCTACCTATCACCAAAAAGGCTTCCTCTACAGGGAAAAACCAAATAACCTTAAATGGCTCTACTCAGCACCTCTACTCAGTATACCAAGACATTTTAATCTCTTAATTAAATAAAACAACAAGCTTTCAAATGTTTTTTTTTTGCCGTGCGCAACACAAAAAATACATATCGGTAGTCTACAAGTTTCAGGAGTTTAGCTGCTTGTTTTTGTCGGCCAATCAAAGCTGCACTACAGTTTCCATGTGTAGCAAGTGAAGTGAGAGATCTCTAATCAATGCAAAATGTTATTACAATTATGGAATTAAAAGTTAGCTAATTGAGAAGGAGTGGGCTACAACGAACAACCAACAGGTAGGCTGTTTTTCATTCTGAATGTTGTTGTTATTGGTTGACAAGGACGAAGAGGGCAGAATATTGTAGCCTCAATAACTTAGCTAGCTCCCCCACCCCCTGCTGTAGAACCAGCTCAGGTTAAAAACATATGAAAAAAAACAATACATGTATTTGAATAGTGAAATTGATAAAAATGCCCATCCCTACTCACCACCACCCCAGACACAAACACATCCGGCTGAACTACTGCTCAGGCAGTAGGAAGCTCTCTCATCCATTTATATGCAGATGATTCAGTCTTATACTCAACTGGCCGCTCCCCAGATTTTGTGTTAAACTCTCTACAACAAAGCTTTATTTGTGTCCAACAAGCTTTCTCTGCCCTTATCCTTGTTCTGAACACCTCCAAAACAAAGGTCATGTGGTTTGGTAAGAAGAATGCCCCTCTCCCCACAGGTGTGATTATTACCTCTGAGGGTTTAGAGCTTGAGGTAGTCACCTCATACAAGTACTTGGGAGTATGGCTAGACGGTACACTGTCCTTCTCTCAGCACATATCAAAGATAAATCTTGACTTGGTTTCCTCTATCGTAATCGCTCCTCTTTCACCCCAGCTACCAAACTAACCCTGATTCAGATGACCATCCAACCTATGCTAGATTACGGAGACATAATTTATAGATCGGCAGGTAAGGGTGCTCTCGAGCGGCTAGATGTTCTTTACCATTCGGCCATCAAATTTGCCACCAATGCTCCTTACAGGACACATCACTGCACTCTATACTCCTCTGTAAACTGGTCATCTCTGTATACCTGTCGCAAGACCCACTGGTTGATGCTTATTTATTAAACCCTCTTAGACCTCACTCCCCCCTATCTGATATACCTACTACAGCCCTCATCCTCCACATACAACACCCGTTCTGCCAGTCACATTCTGTTAAATGTCCCCAAAGCACACACATCCCTGGGTCGCTCGTCTTTTCAGTTCGCTGCAGCTAGCGACTGGAACGAGCTGCAACAAACACTCAAACTGGGCAGTTTTATCTCAATCTCTTCATTCAAAGACTCAATCATGAACACTCTTACTGATAGTTGTGGCTCCTTTGCTTGATGTATTGTTGTCTCTACCTTTTTGCCCTTTGTTCTGTTGTCTGTGCCCAATCATGTTTGTACCATGTTTTGTGCTGCTACCATGTTGTGTTACTGCCATGTTGTGTTGCTACCATGCTGTGTTGTCATGTGTTGCTGCCATGCTATGTTGTTGTCTTAGGTCTCTCTTTATGTAGTATTGTGGTGTCTCTCTTGTCGTGATGTGTGTTTTGTCCTATATTTGTATTTAATTATTTTGAATCCCAGCCCTCGTCCCCGCAGGAGGCCTTTACATATATCGTCATTGTAAATAAGAATTTGTTCTTAACTGACTTGCCTAGTTAAATAAAGCTTAAAGTAAAAAATAAATAAATAAATTAACTACAATGAGGTAATTAGGATCAGACACAGATGATGCCATAACAGAGAGCAGAATGTAGGCTACACATGGAGAGACAACTCTTCTGATCGTCTCATTCAGCTACTGGGACCAGTTCTAGTTGGCTCTCATTGCACATGATAACATAGAATCATGCTTCCTTTCTATCGAGCATTCAAAAGGGATATGCAAGGAGAAGGCAGACGTGCACACACACACATAAACAAACACACACTGAAGCCTGCTTTCTGACATCAGTGGATATAGTCCTACCACAACACCACAGCTTTGCAGTAACAACACACATACAGAGACATAGAAACATATTTCCAGCATACCTCAGAGTCTTGTCTGCTAGCCTGTGTGGACCCGAGGCTAGCAGCCTTGGCAGCAGCTAATGGGGATCCAAATAAAATACTAGCCCAAGTGTCCACCTCTTTTCCTGGTCTCTGTTATGACAACTCTATATGTGATGACACTGTTGTCCGTATGGCGTTGGTACTGTAGTACAGTGAATACAGAGGTAATAGGATCATGGTTGTCCATCTGCCCATCTTAGCCCCACACTATATATAACACCCCTGGCTAATGCTAAGGCTAATATAGCTTGCTAATATCTAGCATAGGCTACCTCTACTGAACATAAGGGTTAAAGTGCATCCCACTAATATAGATGAGATTAGAGATAGGTGACTGGGGAAGTTGTTCACTCCTAGAATCCCACCAGGGTGGTCATGGCCTACACTTGTAGCTCTGCATCTCCAAACTAAAGGAACAATACTAACATTATACAGTATGGGCATGAAGGGTGAAAATTGCAGTCATGTAAAAGGTAAGGAGAAAAGCTGGTACAATGTTGATAGAGAATTATAGATTTAACACCCAATACTCTGATCTCAATAATCCAAAGTAGCAAATTTGGCAACAGTCCAAATTGGCTTTGTGCTATTTAGTCCCCTCTAACCTCGTCCTCAGGCTATTGCGCACAGCGCATAAAAGCCTGGGATATCAACCACTCAAAGTTGGCCTTAGTCGGAGTGACCATAAAATCCATACGCACAAAAGCTTATTTTGTCCACAAATTTGTTTACATCCCTGTTAGTGAGCATTTTTCCTTTGCCAAGATAATCCGTCCACCTGACAGGTATAGCATATCAAGAAGCGGATTAAACAGCAGGTTCATTACACAGGTGCACCTTGTGCTGGGGACAATAAAAGGCCACTCTAAAATGTGCAGTTTTGTCACACAACACAATGCTACAGATGTCTCAAGTTTCGAGGGAGTGTGCAATTGGCATGCTGACTGCAGGAATGTTCACCAGAGCTTTTGCCAGAGAATTCTTCAACGTCGTTTTAGAGAATCTGGCAATAGTAGTATTTCTGTCTGTAATAAAGCCCTTTTGTGGGGAAAAACTCATTGTTATTAGCTAGGCCTGGCAGCTAGGCCTGGCTCACCAGTGGCTGCACCCCATGGCTGCAATCCATATATTAGGGCCTAATTCATTCATTTAAATTGACAGATTTTATTTTATGAACTGTAACTCAGTATAATCATTGAAATTGTTGGATGTTGCATTTATATTTTTGTTCAGTATATTTGTCATCATTGAATTTTTGTGAATCACACGGCTGCGAGGTGTGGCTCTCTACTTGTGGTGTGCTAGTGTATGGGGGAGGGTTAAGGGGGAGGTGTTGTGGGAGTGGATTTGTTGGTAGATTAAGCCGATTAAGCCAATGCCTATGCGCTGTATTGGCTAACAAAGGCCAAGTTTGACTTGTTGGTCCACCAGACTCTTTGCGCATTTTGGCAGAACGGTCTGGCAACCATACGAGATTAGACATAGAAATAGAGCAATTGAAAAACAAACACTGAAATTGTTTCAAATGAATTAGGACAGAACACAGAGATAACTCACTGAGGAAAAGATGAAGGAATGTTCTCTCTGTCCTTCCGACTGGACGAGAGGAGAGAGAAACGAGAGGCTTGGAGAGAGAATCAATGTCTCCTCTCTGTGGCCTGTATAACTGGGCCAGTTACTGGTCAGACTGTATATCACACACACACACACAGTACTACAATTGGAGCAGCACAAATATTATATGAGTGGGACCAGAAACTGCTAGCGCTGTCAGGTAAAATGAGTATTGATGTGATTACATTCAGTTATACCTTGACCTTGACATATACATGTATGATAAATTCTTCCCAGGATTTCAGGTATGATTGCTTTATTCCAGAATGGGGGACAGGGATTTGAGTTTTGTATCCTAGACCTCTTAAGCCCTTATTACCACTGCTCTGCCTTATCTCAGACTCTCTTCTACGGAACTCATCTCCATTCTCTATACCGAATGTAGCAGAGCGCTGCAGAACCCAAACATGTCAGATGTCACACACACAGACAAACTGACACACACAAATACACAAACACACCCCTACTTGTATGACAGGCGGTAATCATATTCATATTACATAAGGAACCAAATGATCACATTTGTCTATCACAGCCATACAGTTTGAGAGAGAATGAGAGAGAGAGAGAGAGAGAGAGAGAGAGAGAGAGAGAGAAAGCTGTGAACAATCTGAGACAAGGCAAGAAGGGCATTCTATGCCATCAAAAGGAACATAAAAAAAAAAGAACATAAAATTCAACATACCAATTAGGATCTGGCTAAAAATACTTGAATCAGTCATAGAGCCCATTGCCCTTTATGGTTGTGAGGTCTGGGGTCCGCTCACCAACCAAGATTTCACAAAATGGGACAAACACCAAATTGAGACTGTAAACACATTTCCCATGTCAAAAAAGCCCTTTGAATTTAATTGAAAGAGAGAGAAAGAGCAGTAGCAGTAGGTTATGTATCTATGATGACAGGGTGTATGGCTGTTGGCGTGTGAGGCAGTTGACACATGACACAGTCATTACAGTATTCTGTATCCCTGTCAAACTGCAGCATACTCCCCAGGAATGCAATAATGAGCCCGTATTCACAGGGAATACCAAATGAAGGAGAGATCACACAGAGAGAGAGAGAGAGAGAGAGAGAGAGAGAGAGAGAGAGAGAGAGAGAGAGAGAGAGAGCACTGACCCACTTAGACAGAGAGGGAGCAACTGCCAGGGTGTATCTCAATAGTCTAAAATGGCTTCCTGTCCTCTATCTTCCTACTTCTCACCTCTCCTTTCTCCTCCTCTCTTCCCCCTCCTCATCTATTTTCTCCACTCTCCTCCTCATCTATTTTCTCCACTCTCCTCCTCCTCTAGTCTACCTCATCTGCACGGATCTGATAAAATAAGATAGTGAAGATCAATGTACAGGTCTCTGAACATTCCTTGCAGGCAAATGTTTAATAACTCTGTCTTTCACACAGTCTTGTGTGACACCAGTCTTGACCCAGTAAGTCAGATGAGTGAACATGGTTCTCAATGTGCTTTTATTTCTCAAGGCTTTCAAGCAGTCACCATCAAAGATGAGCTCTGGTCAAGGTCACACACCTGTGTGTGTGTGTGTGTGTGTATGTGTGTGCATGTGTGTGCGTGTGTGTGTGTGTGTGTGTGTGTGTGTGTGTGTGTGTGTGTGTGTGTGTGTGCATGTGGGAGTAGCATGCATTCTTGTGTGAAAACTTTTTGTTCTGTAGTAAACAAAGCAGATGGACAGAAGAGGACTATGTTCTCTTCACCCTGGGGGAATCTGGGCTTGTTTTTATCATGTCTAAGGCATTTCTAGGACAGTGAGATATGTTTCACACATAATTACCCAAGGAGGAAGGCAGGTCAGGGTTTCGTGCACCTTATGACGGCTTCCAGTGTATTGATGGAGGGGAGCAATATCTAAAAATACATATAGACCTGCTTTGTGGCATTTCGCCAAGGCTCTATGTTATACTAATTACACAATACATTTTTGTGAGTGTAGATATGGTTGTCCATGTTCGATAGAGCAATTAAACGTATTTCAGTGATGTTCCTATTGGCTAAGCTAAGTTAGCTAGCTAAACAACTACTGGTAGCAATATCTAAGACTAAAAATAGAAGAGGTTATACAATCGGAAATCTTTGTATCTTGATTGTAAAACCTCTTCTCTTTTTAGTCATAGATATTTGTATTTGTATTTATTATGGATCCCCATTATCTGTTGCCAAGGCAGCAGCTACTCTTCCTACAATTTTAAAAACAATACATTCACAGATTCCACAACACACTGTGGGCCCTCAGGCCCCTACTCCACCACTACCACATATATACAGTACAATATCCATGTGTATGTGTGTGTGTATAGTGCGCATGTTATTGTGTGTGTGTGTGTATGCATGTGTCTGTGGCTATGTTTGTGTTCCTTCACAGTCACCTCTGTTCCATAGGTGTATTTTTATCTGTTTTTTTTTAAATGAAATTTTACTGCTTGCATCAGTTACTTGACGTGTAATAGAGTTCCATGTAGTCATGGCTCTATGTAGTACTGTGCGCCTCCCAAAGTCTGTTCTGGACTTGGGGACTGTGAAGAGACCCATTGTGGCATGTATGGTGGGGTATGCATGGGTGTCCGGGCTGTGCACCAGAAGTTCAAACAGACAGCTCGGTGCATTCAATATGTCAATACCTCTCATAAAAACAGGTAGTGATGAAGCCAATCTCTCTTCCACTTTGAACCAGGAGAGATTGACATGCATATTATTGATGTTAGCTCTCTGTGTACATCCAAGGGCCAGCCATGCTGCCCTGTTCTGAGCCAATTGCAGTCCTTTTTTTGTGGCACCTGACAAGAGGACTGAACATTAGTCATTGATAGTGCTGTTAACCTCTTGAACCTCTGGGGGCAGTATTTCATTTTTGGATGAAAAACGTTCCCGTTTTAAACAAGATATTTTGTCACGAAAAGATGCTTGACTATGCATATAATTGACAGCTTTGGAAAGAAAACACTCTGACGTTTCCAAAACTGCAAAGATATTGTCTGTGAGTGCCACAGAAGTAATGCTACAGGCGAAACCAAGATGAAATTTCATACAGGAAGTGAGCCAGATTTTGGAGGCGCTGTGTTCCAATGTCTCCTTATATGGCTGTGAATGCGCAAGGAATGAGCCTACACTTTCTGTCGTTTCCCCAAGGTGTTTGCAGCATTGTGACGTATTTGTAGGCATATCATTGGAAACATTGACCATAAGAGACTACATTTACCAGGTGTCCGCTCGGTGTCCTCCGTCGAAACTATTGCGTAATCTCCAGGTGCGTGCATGTTTCCATTTTGAACAGAGGAGAAACCAAACTGCAACGCGTGATTTATCATCGAATAGATATGTGAAAAACACCTTGAGGATTGATTCTAAACAACGTTTGCCATGTTTCTGTCGATATTATGGAGTTAATTTGGAAAAAAGTTAACGTTGTAATGACTGAATTTTCGGGGGGTTTTCTTAGCCAAACGTGATGAACAAAACGGAGCGATTTCTCCTGCACAAATAATATTTTTGGAAAAACTGAACATTTGCTATCTAACTGAGAGTCTCCTCATTGAAAACATCCGAAGTTCTTCAAAGGTAAATTATTTTATTTGAATGCTTTTCTTGTTTTTGTGAAAATGTTGCCTGCTGAATGCTAGGCTTAATGCTATGCTAGCTATCAATAATCTTACACAAATGCTTGTGTAGCTATGGTTGAAAAGCATTTTTTGAAAATCTGAGATGACAGTGTTGTTAACAAAAGGCTAAGCTTGTGAGCCAATATATTTATTTCATTTCATTTGCGATTTTCATGAATAGTTAACGTTGCGTTATGGAAATGAGCTTGAGGCTATAATTACACTCCCGGATACGGGTTTTTTTCTTAGCCAAACGTGATGAACAAAACGGAGCGATTTCTCCTACACAAATAATCTTTTTGGAAAAACTGAACATTTGCTATCTAACTGAGAGTCTCCTCATTGAAAACATTCGAAGTTCTTCAAAGGTAAATTATTTTATTTGAATGCTTTTCTTGTTTTTGTGAAAATGTTGCCTGCTGAATGCTAGGCTTAATGCTATGCTAGCTATCAATAATCTTACACAAATGCTTGTGTAGCTATGGTTGAAAAGCATTTTTTGAAAATCTGAGATGACAGTGTTGTTAACAAAAGGCTAAGCTTGTGAGCCAATATATTTATTTCATTTCATTTGCGATTTTCATGAATAGTTAACGTTGCGTTATGGAAATGAGCTTGAGGCTATAATTACACTCCGGATACGGGTTTTTTTAGCCAAACGTGATGAAAAAAACGGAGCGATTTCTCCTACACAAATAATCTTTTTGGAAAAACTGAACATTTGCTATCTAACTGAGAGTCTCCTCATTGAAAACATCCGAAGTTCTTCAAAGGTAAATTATTTTATTTGAATGCTTTTCTTGTTTTTGTGAAAATGTTGCCTGCTGAATGCTAGGCTTAATGCTATGCTAGCTATCAATAATCTTACACAAATGCTTGTTTAGCTATGGTTGAAAAACATTTTTTGAAAATCTGAGATGACAGTGTTGTTAACAAAAGGCTAAGCTTGTGAGCCAATATATTTATTTCATTTCATTTGCGATTTTCATGAATAGTTAACGTTGCGTTATGGAAATGAGCTTGAGGCTATAATTACACTCCCGGATACGGGTTTTTTTCTTAGCCAAACGTGATGAACAAAAGGGAGCGATTTCTCCTACACAAATAATATTTTTGGAAAAACTGAACATTTGCTATCTAACTGAGAGTCTCCTCATTGAAAACATTCGAAGTTCTTCAAAGGTAAATTATTTTATTTGAATGCTTTTCTTGTTTTTGTGAAAATGTTGCCTGCTGAATGCTAGGCTTAATGCTATGCTAGCTATCAATAATCTTACACAAATGCTTGTGTAGCTATGGTTGAAAAGCATTTTTTGAAAATCTGAGATGACAGTGTTGTTAACAAAAGGCTAAGCTTGTGAGCCAATATATTTATTTCATTTCATTTGCGATTTTCATGAATAGTTAACGTTGCGTTATGGAAATGAGCTTGAGGCTATAATTACACTCCCGAATACGGGTTTTTTTCTTAGCCAAACGTGATGAAAAAAACGGAGCGATTTCTCCTACACAAATAATCTTTTTGGAAAAACTGAACATTTGCTATCTAACTGAGAGTCTCCTCATTGAAAACATCCGAAGTTCTTCAAAGGTAAATTATTTTATTTGAATGCTTTTCTTGTTTTTGTGAAAATGTTGCCTGCTGCATGCTAGGCTTAATGCTATGCTAGCTATCAATACTCTTACACAAATGCTTGTTTAGCTATGGTTGAAAAACATTTTTTGAAAATCTGAGATGACAGTGTTGTTAACAAAAGGCTAAGCTTGTGAGCCAATATATTTATTTCATTTGCGATTTTCATGAATAGTTAACGTTGCGTTATGGTAATGAGCTTGAGGCTATAATTACGCTCCCGGATACGGGATTGCTCGTCGCAACAGGTTAAGAAGGTAGAGCAGTGCTTTATTATAGACAGACTTCTCCCCATTTTAGCTACAACAGTATTAACATGTTTTAACAATGACAGTTTACAATGCAGGGTTACTCCAAGCAGTTTAGTCACCTCAACTTTCTCAATTTCCACATGATTTATTACACGTTTTAGTTGAGGTTTAGGGTTTAGTGCATGATTTGTCCCAAATACAATGCTTTTATTTCTAGAAATATTTAGGACTAACTTATTCCTTGCCACCCACTCTGAAACTAACGCTGCAGTCATTTCAGTCGCTGTAGTAGCTGACATGTATCGAGTTGAGTCATCCGTATACATAGGCTTTACTCAAAGCCAATGGCATGTTATTAGTAAAGATTGAAAAAAGTAATGGCCCTAGACAGCTGCCCTGGGGAATTCCTGATTCTACCTAGATTATGATATGATATGGCTGCTACTAAACAGCAAGCTACAACCAGCCACCTAAACCTAGGTTTACCAACAAATGTTAGTTGGCTAGCTGGTTAGCCTGGCGCATGCTAACTTATTATGCGCCACACCTCGCATTTGTAGCAAGCGTGCAACATCAGCAACTGTAAATAATTTTATCAGCTAGTGTGATGACCCTCCCACTCTGTCTTCAAAATTATTCCTCTCTGCTCTTGTTTTCTTTAACAGGATATCGGTAGGCGGAGCTGGGTGGCTCGTCAGCGAAATGGGACACACCTGGGCTCGGGTGTCTTCTGTTTGACTTTGAAAGTACCACAAAATAACTAATATGTGTCATGCGTGCAGACATTTTACGTATGGGGGTTCACGGTAATCAAACCAGCTACCCTGGCATTACAAGTACCATGCTCTACCAACTGAGCTACAAAGGATAAACTATGGCCGTGGTATTACTTTAAATGCTGTACATTCAACAGAGGCATACACTGAGTTTTCAAAACATTAGGAACACCTTCTTAATATTGAGTTGCATCCGCTTTTGCCCTCAGAAAAGCCTACATTTGTCGGGGCATGGACTCTACAAGGTGTCGAAAGCATTCCACAGGGATGCTGGCCCATGTTGACTTCAATGCTTCCCACAGTTGGTGGACCATTCTTGACACACACAGGAAACAGTGAAAAACCCAGCAGCATTGCAGTTCTTAACAAACTCAAACTAGTGCACCTGGCACCTACTACCCTACCCCGGTCAAAGGCACTTAAATCTTTTGTCTTGTCCATTCACCCTATGAATGGCACACATGCACAATCCATGTCTCAATTGTCTCAAGGCTTAACAATCCTTCTTTAACTTGTCTCCTCCCCTTCATCTACATTGATTGAAGTGGATTTAACAAGTGACATCAATAAGTGAATATAGGTTTCATTTAGATTCACCTGGTCAGTCTGTCATAGAACGATCATGTTTTGTACACAGTGTATAAACAACAGAATACCATCCAGCCTTGTTTTACAGCTGCCAATGTCTCCTTCCCATAGAAATCCGATAATAGGTTACAGTATATTCATATCTGTGAGATATTATAACATCAGTGGGACCACCCAATGCATACCCAGACAGACACTATTGTACCCCTTAATGGACCATTTCCTTACAGCTGCTCTTAAATACATCCAAGAACAATGAGTAGAAAAGGCCTTGGGAGTGCCTTTGAGAATAGATATGAGAATGGAATCAGGAGAAGCAGAAGGGGGTTCAGGGTTTCACTTTACGGGTTCAAAATTATGTTTACGCCGTGGTTCTAACCTTGTACTGAATCACAGTACAAGGTTTAAGACATTGAGTCCTTCTATAAAGTATGTCTTTCAGTGCACAGATACTCACACATATGCACACACACACACACGCAGGCACACACACAAAAAGGCACACACACAAAAAGGCACACATGCACTCAGGCATCAGTAATCCTCTGAAGCGGTTGGTCTGGTCTGTCTGGAGGCAGATGGCTGTTTTGGGCCCAGAGAGAGAAAGAGAGATTCCATCAGGACTGGCACTGGCAGCAGGAGGAGGCTGTTTTGGGCTGGAGAGGACAGGGATGCTACTCTGCTGCCCAAACACACTCTCACACACAAACATCTCTATCCCTCTCTGGCAGTGCCTGAAATGTTCCTCTCTGCTGAAGTGCTGCCCAGAGGAACAGGTTCAGGCCTGCTGGAGAGGATGAGGTTAAGACTCAAAGTAAGAGGTAATAGGGTGTTAGGGGCCCTATGCATGGAGGAAGCAAGTGGCCATAAAGAGGGGAATAATAGCCTTAAGGAAAGGACAAAGTGCTTCTGGTTACAAGATGAAAGGTGCCTATGGAGTGTTGGATGTCCTACAAATGGAGGGTAAGAACACACTAAGAAGGATGTAACTGGCCACATCAGGGCAGTTAGGGGCTCAAAGGAGTGAAGATAGGGGCTCTATGGGAAGTGTTTGGTGCCCTAAGATTATCTAAGTAAGTAAGGAGTTATGGATCTTTGGGATGTTATGTTACCCCAAAGAGGTAAGAAGCCATTACAGGAGAGTTGGTGGCCTTACAAAGCGATAGGGACCCTATGTAGGGTGTGAGTTAAGGGGCCTTAAGTGTACTGTAAGGACAAAAGCACACTGATAGAACTAATGAATCCAGTCTATCTGTATAAGAGAGCTAAGAGCTTAGAGCAGGGAGCTGGCAGGGTTAGGACTGGTTTAAATTGGGACTTATCAGCTGTTATACACTATAGTGTAATATATAATATTGGACTATAAGTTGGGGATAGGAGCTGCAGAGAGGCAGGCCATGGTTTGGGATGCTCTCATTGTCTGATCCTCTTCCCATTGCGATAGGTTCAAAAGCACCTCTTCCCTTTCAGAGACACCATCTCTCTTTCTGTTATTTTATCCCAATCTATTTATCTTTTGCCTCATCCCTTGCTTTATCCCCTTAGTATTTCTCATTCACTTTATGAACCTCTCTCTCCAACTCTTTCAATCTCTATGACTCTCAAGGACTGCTACGGCAATGATCATCAGTCACAGTTCCACATTTCAGCGGGTGCCTGTATATGATGCTATTACAAACATAACATGACTAAACACCTGCCACTACAAATGCATGTTATTTTATGATAAGCACCTCAGTATTGCCCTCACATGCAGTTATGTCTTGTAATGTGACAGGACTTATGTTAGCTGGTTGACAGGCCAATGTATCCTGCCTACCTCCGAATGAGCCCATACATCATGTTATAATCTGTCATGGGGAAAAAAGCTGTTTTAAATGCTGATGTGATATATGCGCAGAGAGCTGTTCTAGATGATGGGTGCATGGTCATACAGTATATGGATTGTTGTTGAGGGGGCTGTCTTTCCCTGGGTCAATAGAAGCAGCATCAGTGAGGTTTCTGAGACATTGATCAAAGTGGAGATGGAAACTAATATCACTTTACATTCCAATGGAACCCTCACTTAGCTCAGTATTCACCAGACACAGGAGAAAGAGAGAGAGACTGATGAAGGAAAAAGATATGGAGAAAGCGGTGATGTATATTCATGGATGCCAAAGGGAAGCCAGGCCCAAAAAATGGACCAAGAAAAAAATACAATCATTTATCTTACGTCTCTCTGTGTTTAATTTATTCCCTTCAATTCACAAGAGGCTGAATGTACAGTAGCTCACCAGAGAAATCATCAGAGCGAGCGAAACAGTGCCCCTCTGTCTTAGTATGTGTAGGCCATCTATCTGATGCTGTCTGGTCAAAAAGAGTATAACATTGTTGCTGCTGTAACATTGAATGCAAGGGAAGCAGGCGAGCATTTGGCTTCCCTTGATATTTTTTTTTATAATAGCCAATTAGCGTTGAGCTAAACTAAGTGAGCTCTACTGTGAATGGTCCTGGCGCAACAAAAGAAAGTGTCAAGGGAATGTAACGGTGTTCTTCCGTTGAAGGAGAGGAGGACCAAAATGCAGCGTGGTTAGTGTTCAACATGTTTAATAAGGACAATAAACGTGAATACTACAAAATACAAAACAACAAATGTGAAAAAAACGAAACAGTCCTATCTGGTGCATAGAGACACAAAGACAGAAGACAACCACCCACAAAACCTAACACAAAACAGGCTATATGGTTCCCAATCAGAGACGATGACAAACACCTGCCTCTGATTGAGAACCATATCAGGCCAAACAACAAACCCAACATAGAAACACAAAACAGAATTCCCACTCAGCTCACGTCCTGACCAACACTAAAACAAAGAAAACACAAAAGAACTATGGTCAGAACGTGACAGGGAAGCCAGTTTGGATTAGGCTTCACACCAATCACAAGCCAAACATCATTTACAGCAAAAACTTTAACTGTTGCATCTCGTTGTGTCATTGTCCTCCGGTGGCTAAAATAGTTCCTTTCTTAAATAGCCATGGATGGAGATAGGGATTTGGACGTGTGGTTTTAGTAGTTTTACTTAATTCTCCGTACTGGCCAATGATTATAACAGGGACTTCTGCGCACGCACGCACGCACGCACACACACACACACACACACACACACACACACACACACACACACACACACACACACACACACACACACACACACACACACACACACACACAGAGAGAGAAATCAGTACCAGTTGTCAGTCATATCACATCATATTTAGCTTACGTTGATTGGACTAAATCGTTTTTGGTATCTTTGTTGTCACTGTCTTAGACTATTAGTGACTTGTTGAGGTTGAAATATATCACAACGCCTTGAGTGGTGGGTGTGGAGTCAAATGCAGAGCAGAGGATACTGGGGAAAACTGACTTTATTTGGTTTCCAAAGCGAACACCCAAAACAACAGGCGAAATTAGTCACAAAATTGTCCAACCCAACACAGGGCACAAACGGACAGGAACACAACATGCACAACCTGACTGACAGAAAACAAGCCCACACAAAAACAGGCGGGCCAAACAGGCTTAAATAGACTGAATCAAAAAACTAAATAAGAGACAGGTGCAACCAATAAGACCAAACAAACAGAAAAGGAAAAGGGGATCGGTGGCGGCAAGTAGACCGCGACGCCGACCACCGAGCACCGAGCGCCGCCCGAACAGGCAGAGGAGCCACCTTCGGTGGGAGTCGTGACAAAATACTAAAGCTGAAATGGTGCTGGAATATTCCTGTTTTTTGGGGGGCTTGCGGAAACTCTGCATGGTTCTAAATCAATAGTTAATTAGTAGACTGAAAATGTCAGAAACATTAACTTGCTTGACCATGCTCTAGTACAGGCCTGGGCAAGAGCCGTCCCAGTCTGTGGCCCACAACCTGATTCAATACGGCCCGCGGAATCCTGCTCAGATCACATAAAGAATTTGCGATATGAAAGTTTTGAAAAACGTATTTGTTATTCAAATTAAAAGCCCAATGAATACTCACCTTTGTGTAATGATTGCTTGTGGGACATTTATTTTGAAGGCACGTATTTGAACGGTGAGTTTTCTCGTCGTTTTGATGATTTCAAAGTGTTGGAAAATTACATGCTGTTGGTTTCCTCTCCTTTCACCTTCAATGTGGATAATGCTCCCACTGACCTGCAACTTTTTATTTTTTATTTTTTTATTTCACCTTAATTTAACTAGGTAGGCTAGTTGACAATAAATTCTCATTTATCGATCTTCAGTCTGACGCAGTGATTGGAGAACTATTCAAAACAATGTTGTTACTGATGAGATTCTATGCATCTCTCGATGAACAACACTTTCCAAAGATTAGGAGTCATGCTCAGAAGATGTTTGTACTGTTTGGGTCAACCTATGTATGTCATGGCTCTCCTGTTCAGATCTGAAGGATCAGGTGACAGTGGGTCCTCTCTACAGCGTAATCTCTCTCTCCTGCAGAGGGAAAGAGGGGTGAAGTTGGCCATTTTATGACGGTCATAAATTCCTTTCAGAAACTCTCTTCACTGGACATGCAGTATTGAGATGAGGATGTACTCTGTAGAACAAAGATATTCTTCCTGTCAAAACTTTATCATCCTAAAGTGTGGAATTAAACAATATTTCTGTAAATCGAAACGATTGGAGTGGTCCGTGGGTGCTCGAAGAACATTATGTCAGATCAGATGTGTTTGGGGATCTCATGAAGGACAGTATAACAACATAACTGTATCTCTGAATGTATATATATTTCCCAGTTGTCAGGTCGCATCTAAATGTGAGGGAACGGATATGAATAAATATGAAACTATTTGTGAGAAGATGTAATGTGATGTTAGCCTTCTAAATGAGATAATTGTTTTTCATATGAAGTCTTAACAAAGTCAGTGGCTACGCCCACAGGAGCATAGAGATTACGAAAAAAGGGGGGAATGCCATGTTTTCCCCTGAGTGCTTAAATAGCACATGTGACAAAATGTACAAATGTACAAGAAAACACAGGGACGGGAGTCCCCGCACTGAAATGGCTACTACTCTATAGACCAGAGAGCATGGAGATGGTTAAGAAAACAACGAGACTACACATTCACAGTCTGCAGCTGAATATGTAAAATAGTCTAGTAAACTCAACCGAAGACGAGAGGAGAACACTTCCCTATCGAACGACTGAATGTACTCTGAAAGATCCTTTCTGGAGAACATTTCCCTATCAAATGACCATTGGTATGTCTGACGTATCCAGTATAACAGAGGACAAGCTACATCCATAAAAGACCTTGTAAATTATGGGGAACATGACCAGAGACTCTCTGTCGACTGACTCTCCAGCTGATGGACCAGCGATTTCAACAGAGACAAAGGCATACAATCATAAATTGCAATTATTTTCGAATGAGCGGCTGTTCATGTGCAAAGTATTAGCATTTCCACAAGCGTAGTTATCAGCTATGTGTACGATAGTGGAGTCCTTTGTCTTTTCTCACACTCTTTCTTACCTGTCCCCCCCTTTTCATTTGGTGTAACAAGCCATCATATTGTTTTAGTCCACTAGGGACTTTTCATTGCATTATGTAGTACTCAATGTATAACATTTCCTGTGTGGGTGTTTATCCATTTCCGTGTGATTATTTAGTTAGTGAATAAAAAATTAAGCCAATTTGTATACCGCCGATTCATCATTTATGCTAGGGTTCGTGCAGATATACAAGAGTTTGCGACATTCCGAATATGACTGATAAGATACGAAAATATCTGAAGAGAGTTAAATTCGGGAAATAGTAACTCCTTAAACAACATTTTCCTGTGGTGCCCCGACTTTCTAGTTAATTAATGTTTACATGATTAGATTAGTCATGTAATAATTACACCTAGAGAATTGATTTGATAATATAACATTAATTGTAGTCCAATACACAACATATGTGAACAGACATTTTCAGTGATGAAATATAACAAGTGAAGGCACAGGTCATCTCTTACTGACTCTCAACTCTCACCAATCCTGCGCATAGCGACGTCAGAAAATATACCTGATGTAACGAGTGCGAGTCAGGAAGCAAGTACAGGGAGTGAGTGTTTTAATAAATAAACAAAACAATGAACACGAAACACAAACAACGCACCGACATGAAACAGAGTCAATAACACCTGAGGAAAGAACCAATGGGAGTGACAGATATAGGGAAGATAATCAAGGAGATTATGGAGTCCAGGTGAGTGTCATGAGACGCTGGTGCACTTGACGATGGTGACTTGTGTGCGTGATAATCAGCAGCCTCATGACCTAGAGGCCGGAGAGGGAGTATACGTGACAGTACCCCCTGCCCGACGCGCGGCTCCAGCCGCAGGACGCCGACAAAGGGGACAAACCCAGGGATCAGGAGCAGACCGGTCACCCCTGCTGAAGCACGGGAACCTGTCACGCCGGCTGAGGCACGGGAACCGGCTAAGGTAGGGGAGACTGGCGATCCGGCTGAGACATAAGAGCCTGATGAGCCGGTGGAAGCAGGGGAGCCTGGCAATCCTGCGGAGGGATGAAAGCCTGACATTCCGGCTGAGACAGGGGAGCCTGGTGATCTGGCTGAGGCATGAAAGCCTTAGGCGATCCGGCTGAGGCATGAGAGCCTGATGAACCAGCAGAGGCAGAGGAGCCTGGCAATCTGTCTGAGGCATGAGAGCCTGTGGTGCTGAATGCACAGTGTACTTTTTACTCAGTGTAGTTCTTTGCATGTTTAATAATGAAAATACCTACTAAAAGGAGAACATGTATGTGGTTTATTTCTGTGCATGGATGTGATTTACAGTAGATATATCTGTCAACACAGTCATACACATGATGTATAATCCTGTAATATGATTGTGACTGCGATGGCAAAATATATATTCTAATGTGGCCCTCCATGGAAAATAATTGCACGGTAGTAGGTCATGTCACTGTTTGTTTGTGGACTTCACCAGACAGATGTTGCTCTTCGGTTTTATGAAGAAACAAAGGTGTGGTTGAATTTATTCTGCCACAGTGTCTTCTTATTGTCTCGGGCTTATGCTTATATACAAAGGGGGGGAAAGGCGTTGAACTAACAGGCTATAGAGCAAACACAATTATAGGTTGTAATATGTGACCCGTTTCAAGAAGCTAGGCATATGTCGCACATCACTACTTCACAAGAGAGCCATTTGAACATTTATTTTTGTGTTTTTGGCAGAAATGCCTTCTGCAACATGTGAATTTTCATATGCCTTAATATCAAACTTCTATGCCATCTGTAAACATTAACAAAATTGTTAAAGCTTAGTTGGTTCAGCCATATAAAAATACAGGATCCTTCTCGCTAGCCATGATTGGCTGAGATAATGGAAGGGTTGGACATGAGAGATGAGTTTGAATTGGTCTACCATGTTAACAGCCACTATCGACAAAAATCAGAGGGAAAAAGTTGTGATGGACTACTTTCTGGAGGACGATTGTGCCATGTGCCACTCTCTCAAACAATGAGGAAATCCCTGATTTAGGTAAAACATTTTAATTGAGCCAGACATTGTAGAATATTCTGATGACAGCTATGTTGTGACAGAAGAAGTTGAAATCAGTGGAATGCCCGGTGGAAGCAGAGAGATGATTGCCAAATGCGGAGAGTCGAAAAGAGAACACAGAAGGTTGTTGTAACACCTGTCTCCAGATTACATCTTCAAACTATGGGCAACCAGTGTTCATCCATGTACATGGATGAACACTGGTAAGAGTCTCGAGTAAGATTTTCATTTATTATACATTTCTAATTTTGTCAGAAAGTCATTTTCATTGCAAGTTAAAGCATAGTTAAAGCAAGTTAAAGCATAATGTTAGCTGGCTGGCTTGCTAGCTGGCTGGCTCGCTAGCTAACGTTACATGTATGATCTAGTAATATTTTTAGTATCTCAGAATGCCATTTGCATTGATGGCCGACTAGCTAGCTAACATTGAACATAGTTGGTTAGGTTTACCTGCAGATTCATGCATGGTGCATGGTAGTATGAGTTGGGATTAATTTATGGTTCATTGTGTAGCTACCTAGCTGGCTAGCTATCATGTTAATACAAAAGACTCCACAATGCAAGTAGCCATTTCACTGTACTGTTTACACCTTCTGTATCCTGTGCACATGACAAATAAAACTTTGATTTTATTTCATATAGTTTGTGTTTACCAGAGACAGTAATGTGAAGAACAACATGACCTGCACCGAAGATTAAGATATAAGCCAAGGACAAGATAGTGTATTTATATTAATAAATATGACTCCTTAAAGAGGTGGGGCTAAGGCTTAAGAGGGTGTGAATGATGTTGAATGGGTGTAGACAAAGAAGTGCTCTCCAGTAGGTGTACCAAAACAATCATGGGCCATTTTTCTCAAAAGTGGGGTTACAAGTTCATCACCTTTCATTGTTCCTCAACTGCAGTGAGCGATATACCATTTTATAGCTCCCAACGTTTATCCAAAGTAAAAAAAAAGACGTTTTAAATCAGATTTTGCTACAATACATAGGACCGAATATAGATGGTGGGTCACGTGTGGCATTTTTTTCATGGCTTCCTTTCATGGTGATTTTACCCAAACACTGGGAGGAAAATAGTGACTGATTGGAACAGAGGAAGAAAGAGAGAGCAAGAGAGAGGGAGAAATAATGAAGAGAAACAAAGATAAAGGATGAAAGTGATGACTAGCATGCAGATGTAAGAGGGAGAAGGAGAGAGAGAGCACCTATGCACATGCGAGTAGAAAGGTAGATAGAGAGCTGAAGAAAATGAATAAAGGAATAAGAGAGCACCTATGACGCACAAGATAATTATTAAGAGAGAGCAGTGCTGGGAGATAAAGGAAGAAGGGGAGAAGGAAAGATAGCAAAGGAGAGAGAAAGCAGGTGGATGAAAGTGGTAGATAGATGTGCTGGGAAATGTAGAAGGTCAGCTGTGTGAGTGTTGGGGACATTAGGTGATGGAGTGGAGAGGATGGAGAGACAGAGAGAGAGAGAGATTCTCCACAGCCAATTCAGAAAACATCTATCTATCTATCTATCTATCTATCTATCTATCTATCTATCTATCTATCTATCTATCTATCTATCAAGTCCCTAAAGACTCACTGGCTGTATGTGTTCAATCAATGCATGTTCTCATCTAAATGTACAGAAATGATGTATGATCAGATGTTTTTTGTTGTTGTGTGTAAATGTTTTCTTAATTTTTTATTATGGTGAACAAATATGGAGGTGACTAACCAAAGTTATTGCACAATAAACCACTACTGACTACTTAATTTGTTTGATAGCTGAATAAAAAGAAGTAAAATAAATTCTGGAGGTGATTCCCCTGTCTCATCTCCTACTATGGTAACAGTGTTTGTGACAAGGGCTTGGTTTGTCAGCTTGCTTGATTGGTGTGAACAGCTGGCAGAGGGAATAAACTAGACCCCTGCCATCTAAGGTGTGTGGTGTGTGTGTGTGTGTGTGTGTGTGTGTGTGTGTGTGTGTGTGTATTAAGGTTAAGTCATGTCAATGTGTGTTCTCTTGCAGAACGCTTACTCAGAGCAACAGCAATCAAATGGAGAGAAAAACAGACAGAAACCGACACAAACCGTCACGACTACAATGAATCCCAGCAAACTAGCACCATATCACACCCACATATCCTGTGGTATAGTAATAACAGTTGATTAATATAACTTACATGAGTACAGTGCATTCGGAAAGTATTCAGACCCCTTGACCTTTTCCACATTTTGTTACGTTACAGCCTTATTCTAAAAAAAATGCAATTGTTTTTTACCCAATCAAACTGCACACAATAGCCCATAATGACAAAGCAAAAACAGGTTTTTAGAAATGTTTTCAAATGTATTAAAAATAAACCGATATATCACATTTACATAAGTATTCAGACCCTTCACTCAGTACTTTGTTGAATATGCTTTGGCAGCGATTACAGCCTCGAGTTTTCTTGGGTATAACGCTACAAGCTTGGCACACCTGTATTTGGGGAGTTTCTCCCTTTCTTCTCTGCAGATCCTCTCAAGCTCTGTCAGGTTGGATGGGGAGCGTTTCTGCACATCTATTTTCTGGTATCTCAAGAGATGTTCGATTGGGTTCAAGTCCGGGCTCTGGCAGGGCTAGATCCCGAAGCCACTCCTGCGCTGTCTTGGCTGTGTGCTTAGGGTAGTTGAACTTTTGCACCAGTCTGAGGTCCTGAGCGCTCTGGAACAGGTTTTCATCAAGGATCTCTCTGTACTTTGCTCCATTCATTTTTCCCTTGATCCTGACTAGTTTCCTAGTCCCTGCTACTGAAAAACATTCCCACAGCATGATGACGCCACCACCATGCTTCATGATGCCAGGTTTCTTCCAGACGTGGAGCTTGGCATTCAGGCCAAAGAGTTAAATCTTTGTTTCATCAGACCAGAACATCTTTTTTCTTATGGTCTGAGTCCTTTAGGTGCCTTTTGGAAAAACTCCAAACGGGCTGTCATGTGCCTTTTACTAAGGCGTGGCTTCTGTCTGGCCACTCTACCATAAAGGCCTGATTGGTGGAATGCTGCAGAGATGGTTCTCCTTCTGGAAGGCTCTCCCATCCATCTCCGCAGGAGAACTCTGGAGCTCTGTCAGAATGACCATCGGGTTCTTGGTCACCTCCCTGTCCGTGGACCAGAATCCTACATAGAGCTCTCTCACATCTAGCAGTGGGGAAGAGATCGAGAGGTATGTAGATGAGGGCAGCAGAGAAAATCCCATTGTCCTCTCACTATGGAGCTGTTCTCAGAACATTAACATGCAATAAATGGACTTTGGGACAATAGGTTTTGTCAGCAACAATGGTGGTAATGACGATAGATGGAATATGAAAATGTATGTCATTTTTGTTATGTTAATCAAAGTTAACCTCTCTTGGGTAGTATTTTCACGTCTGGATGAGATGAAAAGCGTTCCCAAAGTAAACTGCCTGTTACTCAGGCCCAGAAGCTAGGATCTGCATAGAATTTGTAGATTTGGATAGAAAACACTCTAAAGCTTCTAAAACTGTTAATATAATGTCTGTGAGTATAACAGAACTGATATCGCAGGCAAACCCCAGAGGACAGAGGACAAAACCCAAAACACAGAGGACAAACAAAATAATTCAGCCTACCACTATTTTCAATGGCTGTCACTTTTATTATAAGGCGAAGTCCCCCCAGATTGCAGTTCCTAGGGATTCCACTAGATGTCAACCGTCTTTAGAAAGAGTTTCAGGCTGGTTTTTGGAAAACTGAGCCAGAAATTGTAGTTTTCTATGTGGCTCCCACACGATCTTTGGTATTTTTCTCCGGTAAAGACAATAACGATTCTCCGTCTTAAATTGTATCGTTTATTAACGTATTAGGGTACCTAAGGTTTGATTATAAACGTTGTTTGACTTGTTTGGAAAAGTTTATTAGTAACGTTTGGGATTCATTTTGTATACATTTTGAGGGAGGGAAGCTGGGTGGATTATCGACTGAAGCGCGCCAGCTAAACTGAGATTTTATGGATATAAAGAAGGACATTATCGAACAAAAGGACCATTTGTGATGTAACTGGGACCTTTTGGAGTGCCAACAGAAGAAGATCATCAAAGGTAAGACATTTATTATATCGCTGTTTCTGACTTTTGTGTCGCACCTGCCTGGTTGAAATATGTTTTCATGGTTTTGTACGCGGGGTGCTGTCCACAGATAATCACATGGTGTGCTTTCGCCGTAAAGCCTTTTTTAAATCTGACACAGCGGCTGGATTAACAAGAAGTTAAGCTTTATTTTGATGTATTTACACTTGTGATTTTATGAAAGTTAAATATGTATTATTCTATAATTCTGTAGAATTTCACGTTCTGCAATTTCACCGGATGTTGGCCAGGTGGGACGCGACCGTCCCACCTGCCCATAAGAAGTTACAGTTTTTCTCAGTCGCTTTGGTGCATTTCTTAGATCAAAAGTGCAATTCTTGATACTACTTGTAGAAATTCCAAATCATCTAGTCACTTGTGCACATCATTAAAGCAATTTCTTATTCATTTGAACAAATTGCAATTGATAATGTACAAGTGTCAGCTTTTTTCCACATTATCAATTGCTCATGTCATGTTGATCAAAATATAGTAGATGGTTCTCTGTTGAATAGTCTTACCCCTCAAAACATCTAGGCATTAGTTCCTTGCATAAGCCATTACATGCAAAATTGTTGAACTATTTGTCATAAACTGTCAAGCATAGTTTTACACATTTCTATTAGACCTTTTGTACAAAAACGTGAATTGATTAATCGTGCAGGTGAAATTGACCCTCACTCATGAAGTCAATCATGGCCTTACAATGGCTGAGACGGGTTGAAGGGTGCAGCCGAATATTGGGAGATCAACCGTGTCCTCAATAGTTCAAACGTTTCGAAGAGAGAACAGGTATGTCCACCAATGTACAGTGCACTGTTACTGTATATAAGCAGTATACTGTATACTTCCTACAATGCTTCATATTACAGTAGTCCACTTGTATTTCACAACATACAGAAATATACTCTATACAGATACATACTGCACCTTACATGCACCCACCTGTATGTTTTACAGTAAAATGTGTGTTCGCATAGTTTTTGTCTACGTGAAAGTGTGCGATGCATCACTGCATTTTTCCCCACATAGGACTGCAAGATTACCTCAAACCGGTGGCAGAGGACGCCTTTTCACATCTCAACAGGAGGAGGCTATTTGCACCATGGTCCGAGTAAACAATGCCATGAGACTCAGGGAAATACAAAGGACCATTATAGAAGACAACGATGTCTTTGAAAACATCCATACGGTTAGCATCTCAACCATCGACAGGGTGCTGCATAGAAACCAGATGAGTATGAAACAGCTGTACCGTGTACCATTCCAAAGGAATGAGGACAGAGTTAAGGAGCTACGGTACCAGTATGTACAGGTAAAACATATATCTATGTAACTACTTTACAGCAGCATTTTATAGTGATACATAGTACAGTAAGCATAAACTGCACACATTTCCATTGCTGTGGAAGGAACATGCAATATATGTACATTTTATGTCACTCTTCCTTACCAAAACAAATTCAACTGTGTGTTCTGGGATATAGCGTATAATGGAGTTGGAATCAAGTGAACCCTCTCACAACTTTGTATACGTGGATGAGGCTGGCTTCAACCTGACCATATGCAGAAGGCGGGGTCGGAATATCATCGGTCACAGAGCTACTGTGGGTTTGCCAGGCCAACGGGGAGGAAATATCACCATGTGTGCTGCTATTTCGGAGCATGGTGTCCTAACCCATATCCCCCTTATAGGGCCATACAACACCCAGCATCTACTCAACTTTTTAGAGACTCTCTACAGGGCTCTCATCCCTGATGATGAGAGGGGTCTGCTTAGAGAGGATTTGCCAAAGTATAGGGTCATTTGTGATAATGTGAGTTTCCATCGATCAAACATCATAAGGCAATGGTTTGTGACCCACCCGAGGATGCTCATAGAATTCCTCCCACATTATTCACCATTCCTTAACCCAATTGAGGAGTTATTTTCAGCATGGAGGTGGAAGGTGTACGATCGTCAGCCACACACACAGTTGACCCTGCTGGCTGCAATGGATGCAGCATGTGAGGACATCACAGTAGACGCCTGCAGAGGATGGATAAGGCATTCCAAAATATTCTTTCCACGTTGCATTGGAAGGGAAAATATCCGGTGTGATGTGGATGAGAATATGTGGGCCGACAGACAGGAACGTCTGGATGTGTAGAGACAGCACAACAGTGCTGCGGGTAAAGTTGTGCCTTAGGGGTGGTTTCCTGTGTTTCTTTCTAATTTAGTTTTTTTTCCATTGTGCCCCTTGGGTTGTCCAGTCTCTTTCAATCAATAACCCACATACAGCCATATGTAAATAGTACTGTTGAAATTGATATATGCCATAGAAGTGCAGCCTTGTGCATTTTCAATACAGTAACTGTCATCCAAACTGTAGCCTAAGTTTACATCAGGTAATACTGTCAAAGTACACAGTTACATTGACAACATGCCTAAACATTTTGACGACCTTGTTCGTGAACAATGACTCAATGACTTATCATTCTGATGACACTGACATGATCATTGGCATGAATATTTACTTTTGAGAGATGTACTAAGGATTTTTAGTGACTGACTAGCTTTAGAAACATATCTATTGTATATTGCAGTTTGTACAAATTGTTCTGAGAAATGCACTTATTATTTTGCACATGTTAGGGATGATGTGAAAAATGCACCAAAGCGACTGAGAAAAACTATAATTAAAGGACGACGTTATAAAGAAAACATTGAAACTTGAAGAGTTTTCCAAATATGTGCCTGATGTTTGCATATTGGACTTGTGTGGAAAATGTCCAGATCAAAGATAATGTTTTTGTAAAGATGACAGAATTGTAAAGCCCACAGAATTGCCCTAAAGGCGGAAATGCCCATTTCTGACCCGAAGGTATAAAACATGTGAGTTAATAATTAACATGCCAGACTAAGTGACCCTGAGCTGCAGCCAAGGTCTGAGTGGTCAGCAAACCCCCAACCTATGCTACGGACGAGTAGCTGTATCTAAAGTTGGTGAATTCAAGCAGGACCACCCGGTTAGCAGGACGGACCGTCGGGGCAAGGTTGGGTTAAAATAAGCATAACTGACAAACACACCCAAGTTTATTTGTCTCTCTCTCTCTCTCTCTCTCTCTCTCTCTCTCTCTCTCTCTAAATCCCCATTTTGTGTAACACGTGTCATATTGTGTTGGGCTGCTAGGGACCTGTTTTATCGTACTAAGTTCTAATCAATAACCTAGACTGTGTGTTGCATATGTGTATTTTATATGATCATTTTAGCTTCTTAGCAAATAAATAATCAGCTCAATTGGTGTGGTACCGACTTATTTAGTGAGACTCGGGTTCGTGCAGATTCCCAGATTATGCGATGTTCAGAATGAGACTGTGAAGAAATTGATTAATTCGTGACTGTTGTAAAATCAATATTCTGAATTCTTTGAATAGAAACTCAATAAAGCTAAAACTTTCCCATGGTGCCACAGGTTAATGAGTTAATAATTGCCGGATTAATTTAATCACGTAATTATGAACCGTTAATCATTCGACGAACAGCAGTCGCCACATTAATCAATACAATGATAGGTGTGTGCATTTCCAAATCATGTCCATTCAATTGAATTTGAAAATAAAAGAGAGCCGCACACTCTTGGAGCTCAGATGCAAAAATTTCACCCTCCCTAGGAGAGGGGGTGACCTTGATAATATATTGTTAAAACGAGAGGCTGCCTGGATCTTTAATTTAAAGACCCTTGCGCCCTTCGGTCTCAACGTAGACTTTGATCTGAAGCCATTCTTGTGATTATTGTGACTTTGCCATTGTAATTGTGTGTAAACTTGTATAGTCAAATTAATCTATGATCGTATGCTATCCATTTGTTTGTATGCTGTTCTTTGTATGACATTTTAATATTTGATTATTAACCAATGATATTAGGCCACTCCTGGCCATGATTACAGACACCTGTGTCTTTTGACACTATATAAACGAGTCATCCCGCAGTGTTTGTGATTATACCCTGATGAAGACAGCTTGGCTGTCGAAACGTTGGTATTACATTTTTGCATCTGAGCTCCAAGAGTGTGCGGCTCTCTTTTATTTTCAAGTTTCTACTCCGCTAGCCAGCACCTCGTCTTAATAGGTGTGCGTTTCTTTTTCTTCTAGATCATTCAATTGAATTTACCACAGGTGGACACAAATCAAGCTGTAGAAACATATCAAGGATGATCAATGGAAACAGGATGCACCTGAGTTCAAAATTGAGTCTCATAGCAAAGAGTCTGAATACTTATGTAAATAAGGAATTTCTGTTATCTATTTTTATAAATTAGGAAACATTTCTAAACACCTGTTTGTGCTTTGTCATAATGGGGCATTATGTGTAGATTGATGAGGAAAAAATATAATTTAATGCATTTTAGAATAAGGCTGTAACTTAACAACATCATGTTGTGGGGGTGCTTTGCTGCAGGAGGGACTGGTGCACTTCACAAAATAGATGCCATCATGAGGTAGGAAAATTATGTGGATATATTGAAGCAACATCTCAAGACATCCATCAGGAAGTGAAAGCTTGGACGCAAATGGGTCTTCCAAATGGACAATGTCCCCAAGCATACTTCTAAAGTTGTGGCGAAATGGCTTATGGACAACAAAATCAAGGTATTGGAGTGGCCATCACAAAGCCCTGACCTCAATCCTCTAGAATATTTGTGTGCAGAACTGAAAAAGCGTGTGCGAGCATTGAGGCCTACAAACCTGACTCAGTTACACCAGCTCTGTCAGGAGGAATGGGCCAAAATTCACCCAACTTATTCTGGGAAGCTTGTGGAAGGCTACCCGAAACGTATGACCCAAGTTAAACAATTTAAAGGCAATGCTACCAAATACTAAATGAGTGTGTGTAAACTTCTGACCCACTGGGAATGTGATGAAAGAAATAAAAGCTGAAATAAATCATTCTCTACTATTATTCTGACATTTCACATTCTTAAAATAAAGTGGTGATCCTAACTGACCAAAGACAGGGCATTTTTACTAGGATTAAATGTCAGGAATTGTGAAAAACTGAGCTTCAATGTATTTGGCTAATGTGTATGTAAACTTCCGAATTCAACTGTAGGTTCCTAATCAGACAGGCTATGATTGTTATTATTATCATGATTACTGAGCTGATTATTCATTTAACTAATCAACTAAAGGTCTAACCCCCACAGCTACAGAATGTACAGTATGATGCTCTGCCCCCTTTCCACTTGTTGCATGTAGCCTCTCTCTTCAGGAAGCCAAAAGACTGTGAAACTCTCTGCAAATATACACAATTCAGAAAAACACAAGCAGTATAATAAAACAAGTATTATACAGAATTTTAGCTAAATAAGATAACTGTCTCCCTAATATGAATTGCAAGCAAAAAGCTTAGACAGACTGTAGGTTTATATTTGTCTGTGTCTCGCTGTTACTGTGTGTGTGTGACTATTTGTAACGGTCGTCGGTGGAAGAAGGTGAGGACCAATGCGCAGCATGGTACTTGTTCATGTTATGTATTTAAACTGAACAACATCTAACAAAGAAACAAAAAAGCACAGCCGAAACAGCTCCGTCAGGTGCAAACCACACTAAACAGAAAGTATAATCACCCACGACTCAAGGGTGAAAACAGGCTGCCTAAGTATGGTTCTCAATCAAGGACAACGATTGACAGCTGCCTCTGATTGAGAACCATACCAGGTCAAACACAGAAATACCAAATCATAGAAAAAAGAACATAGACTACCCACCCAACTCACGCCCTGACCATACTAAAACAAAGACAAAACAAAAGAACTAAGGTCAGAACGTGACACTATTAACAGAGTTGAAAGTGTTATCTCTAATCTTAGGGATTGTCATATCAGACGGTTGCTCTTTAGCCTTGTAAGACTGAAGCCTTATTTAGTTAATTAACACACAAACAAACACTCGCTCAAAAAACAATAGCTGCCAATTATCCTCTGCTCCCTCTCTGTGTGTGTGTATGTGTGTGTGTGTGTGTGTGTGTGTGCGTGTGTGTGTGCGTGCGTGCGTGCGTGCGTGCGTGCGTGCGTGTGCGCGTGTGTGTCTGGCGCCGTGCCGACAGTTCAAGGTTTCCCAACGTTTGTTAATTCATCTAAGATGATTTATTTGTCATTGTGGGCTAATGAGAAGAAATGCCTTCCAGTTGTCTGTTAACCCTATCAGTCCCGAGGCCCCAGCAAAAATAAGATTTTCATTTATCTGACTTTCATATACAGTATCTGCATGTCCAGCCCTTATATTTAGCCTCACAATGTAGGTTTTACTGTTTTCTTTTCAGGACAACCAAGGCTACAAGTAGAACACAAAACAATTTGACATAAACAGTTGAATTCATGAGCTATATTGACAAATTTCAATTTAAAGAAATAAAGTCAGCCAAAGCAGAAACCTAATACAAATGAATTTATATGCATGCTGTAAGTACAGAAATGTGACCTGCCAGCCTCCCGAGTGGCGCAGCGGTCTAAGGCACTGCATCAGTGTTGTGCCATCACTGCAGCCTGGGGTTTGATCCCAGGCTGTGTCATTACCGGGCTTGACCGGGAGTCCCACAGGGCGGAGCACATTTGGCACAGCATCGTCCAGGTTAGGGGAGGGTTTGGCAGGAGGGGCTTTACTTGGCTCATCGCGCTCTAGCAACTCCTTGTGGCAGGCTGACCATGGTCGTCAGTTGAATGGTGTTTCCTCTGACGTATTGGTGCAGCTGGCTTCCGGGTTAACTTCTTGGATATTTAAATTTTTGGATGACAAACGTTCCCGTTTTAACCTCTTGGAACACTAGGGGCAGTATTTCATTTTTGGATGAAAAAACGTTCCAGGCGAAACCAAGATGAAACTTCAAACAGGAAATGAGCAACATTTTTGAGGCGCTGTTTTCCATTGTCTCCTTATATGGCTGTGAATGCGCCCTGAACGAGTCTACACGTTCTGCCGTTTCCCCAAGGTGTCTGCAGCATTGTGACGTGTTTGTAGGCATATCATTGGAAGATTGGCCATAAGAGTCTACATTTACCAGGTGTCCGCCCGTTGTCCTTTGTCGAAATTGGTGCGTAATCTCCAAGCTGCACGCATTCATCCATGTGATTCAGAGGAGAGAGGAGACTTCCACGAACGATATATCATCGAAGAGATATGTGAAAAACACCTTGAGGATTGATTCTAAACAACGTTTACCATGTTTCAGTCGATATTATGGAGTTAATTTGGAAAAAAGTTTGGCGTTTTGATGACTGAATTTTCGTTTTTTTTTGGTAGCCAAACGTGACGAACAAAATGGAGCGATTTCTCCTACACAAAGAATCTTTCAGGAAAAACTGAACATTTGCTATCTAACTGAGAGTCTCCTCATTGAAAACATCCGAAGTTCTTCAAAGGTAAATGATTTTATTTGAATGCTTTTCTTGTTTTTGTGAAAATGTTGCCTGCTGAATGCTAGGCTTAATGCTATGCTAGGCTATCAATACTCTCACACAAATGCTTGTGTAGCTTTGGTTGAAAAGCATATTTTGAAAATCTGAGATGACAGTGTAGTTAACAAAAGGCTAAGCTTGTGTTTGAATATATTTATTTCATTTCATTTGCGATTTTCATGAATAGGAAACATTGCGTTATGGTAATGAGCTTGAGGCTATGATTACACTCCCGGATACGGGATTGCTCGTCGCTAGAGGTTAAGCGAGCGGGTGTTAACTTCTTGGATATAGGGGGCACTCTTTTAAGTCTACCCCCTACTTTTTCGAACATTCTGTTAAAAATCGCGCAACATTTCAGCGTCCTGCTACTCATGCCAGGAATATAGTATATGCATGTGATTAGTATGTGTGGATAGAAAACACTCTGACGTTTCTAAAACTGGTTAAATCACGGCTGTGACTATACATAACGTGTGTTTCATCGAAAACCGCAAGAAAAACTGATCACTGAAAACTGGAAAATATATCAATGCGCCACTTGCATGTATTGTCTATTGGAAAGCAAATTAGATGGGGCTGAGATTGCAAGTCCTACAGCTTCCACACGATGTCGCCAGTCTTGTCAATTGCCTGCGCTTTGTTTCTTGGTCAAAGGAGTAAGAGAGAGCCCATTCCTTCCGGTCTCCGACAGGATGTTTTGGCGTAGAAATTTCTGAACATGATTTCAAGACGTGGAGCTATTGAATACACATCGCCCCGTGATCAATTTGATAGATTATTAACGTTTACTAATACCTAAAGTTGGATTACAAAAGTATTTCGAAGTGTTTTGTGAAAGTTTATCGTCGACTTTTTTCATTTAAAAAAAATGACGTTGTGTTTTAAAACGTTTTTTTTCCTTGATCACACACTCTTCATAGATCGATATTTAGGGTATATATGGACCGATTTAATCGAAAAAAAGACCCAATAGTGATGTTTATGGGACATCTAGGAGTGCCAACAAAGAAGATCGTCAAAGGTAATGAATGTTTTATATTTTATTTCTGCGTTTTGTGTAGCGCCGGCTATGCTAATTATTTTGTTTACGTCCCCTTCGGGTATTTCGGGGTGTTGCATGCTATCAGATAATAGCTTCTCATGCTTTCGCCTGAAAAGCATTTTAAAAATCTGACTTGTTGGCTGGATTCACAACGAGTGTAGCTTTAATTCAGTACCCTGCATGTGTGTTTTAATGAACGTTTGAGTTTTAACGAGTGCTATTAGCATTTAGCGTAGTGCATTTGCATTTCCAGATGGCTAGATGGGACGCATGCGTGTCGGGTCGACGTAAGAGGTTAACTTTTGGATAAAAAAACGTTCCCGTTTTAAACAAGTTATTTTGTCACGAAAAGATGCTCGACTATGCATATAATTGATAGCTTTGGAAAGAGAACACTCTGACGTTTCCAAAACTGCAAAGATATTGTCTGTGAGTGCCACAGAACTGATGCTACAGGCGAAACCAAGATTACATTTCAAACAGGAAGTGCCCCAGATTTTGAAGGCGCTGTGTTCCAATGTCTCCTTATATGGCTGTGAATGGGCCAGGAATGAGCTTACACTTTCTGTCGTTTCCCCAAGGTGTCTGCAGCATTGTGACGTATTTGTAGGCATATCATTGGAAGATTGACCATTTTACACTACATCTACCAGGTGCTCGCTTGGTGTCCTCCGTCGCAATTATTGCGTAATCTCCAGCTGCGTGTATTTTTCCATTTGCTTCCGAGGAGAAACCCAACTGCCACGAATGATTTATCATCGAATAGATATGTGAAAAACACCTTGAGGATTGATTCTAAACAACGTTTGCCATGTTTCTGTCGATATTATGGAGTTAATTTGGAAAAAGGTTTGGCGTTGTAATGACTGAATTTTCAGGGTTTTTTCTTAGCCAAACGTGATGAACAAAACGGAGCGATTTCTCCTACACAAATAATATAATAATAATAATAATAATATATATAACATTTGCTATCTAACTGAGAGTCTTCTCATTGAAAACATCCGAAGTTCTTCAAAGGCAAATTATTTTATTTTAATGCTTTCCTTGTTTTTGTGAAAATGTTGCCTGCTGAATGCTTGGCTTAATGCTATGCTAGCTATCAATACTCTTACACAAATGCTTGTGTAGCTATGGTTGAAAAGCATATTTTGAAAATCTGAGATGACAGTGTTGTTAACAAAAGGCTAAGCTTGTGAGTGAATATATTTCTTTCATTTCATTTGCGATTTTCATGAATAGTTAACGTTGCGTTATGGTAATGAGCTTGAGGCTATGATTACGCTCCCAGATACGGGAGTACGCTCCCGGATGCGGGATTGCTCGACTATATACATAGCATCTTTTCATGACAAAATAACTTGTTTATCCAAGAAGCGCAGTTTGGCGAGTTTGGCGAGTTATGTTTCGGAGGTCGCATAACTCGACCTTCGCCTCTCCCGAGCCCGTTGGGGAGTTGCAGCGATGAGACAAGATCATTAATCACGAAATTGGGGAGAAAAAGGGGGGTAAAAATTACACACCATTTAATTACCGTTTTTACAAAGAAATATGAATGACCGGCTCGATTCGGTCATTTGAAATGTTTATTTGATTTTTTTTTACATAGGATTAAAGTAGAGATTCAGAGCTAGAAAATTGTATATCATACACTACAGTTGAGGAACAATGGGAAAGTAATTCTGCTTTAAAAGTTGATAAACTTTTGAGAAAATTGCCCTTGAATGTTTTGTTAAACCTAACGGATAGCTCTTCCTTGTCTACACCCATTCAACATTTTTCACACCCTCTGAAGCCTTAGCCCCACCCATCTCTTTAAGGATTTACATGTGAGGCCAGGTTCTAAACAACCAAAGATTTCAAGACTAAAGGCTAGTTTATACTACATGTGTGTTTGTAAATTCAATCTGGAGTGCCAGAGTGCACTCTGGGCGTTCGTAAACTCAGAGCAATGTCAGGTTGTCAGTTCATAAATTTAGAGCGTTTCACTCTCGGAGTGTTCAGAGCCCACACTGGATGCTCTGGCCGAGGAGTAGGGTTGATCCGAACGTTCTGACCTAACAACAGCAGTCAAGCACCCAAGCTAACGTTGGCTAGCTTGCTAGCAACTTCCAGACACAAATGAGAGAACAACTCACTTTGACCATTTTTACTCTGATATCGGAGTAGGCTAGCCAGAGCGAATTTACCTGATAAATCCATCAACAGTTGTCGCAGTGACATCATGAACATTCTATTGAAATGGTTACTTGCATAGTGGAGTATTTTGTTTAGACATGTAGCTAGCAAGCTAGCTAAACAATTAACTATAATCCCAACTCATAACGTTACTACCCTGCATGAATCTGCAGGTAGCTAACCAACCAGGCTCAATGTTAGCTAGCTAGCTAACATTAGGTTATAACTAGCAATGCAAATGGCTCTGAGATACAAATTATAATACTACACAGAGCCAGACAGCTAACGTTTGCTAGCTAACTAACGCTTTAACTTCATATGAAAATGACTTTCTGACAAAATTAGAAACGTGTATTATCTGAAAATGCAGCTAGCTAGACCATCTTACCCATATACATGGATGGACGCTTCTCCCTCTCTGTCACGGATGCCATGGTTGCCCTTAGTTTGAAGATGTCATCTGGAGACAAGTGTTTTTAGCCTTCTGTGGGTTCTCTTTTCGACTCCCTCTGCATATTTGCAATCAAACGCCAGCATTTTCTCCATCTCCATAGCTATCATTCCACTGATTTCAAAACTCAGTCCTCCAGAAAGTGCAGAGCAACACTTTTGCAGTTCTACTACGTGATATCTTTCAAAAAAGCAGCATTAGAAAGGATTACCTACACGTACTGATCGGCTCATGTTATAGACAGAAACGTGCAACATGGCAGACCAATCTCAACACATTTGTCTGCATATCCAGCTCATCCAATCATGGCTAGCGGGAAGTTTCCGGTCTTTTTCCCGTGTCTAAACCAACAAGGCTCGTAATTTAACAATTTTAATTGTATTTAAAGATGGCATACAAGTCTGTTATTAAAGCACATGAAAGTTCACATGTTCCAGAAGGCATTTCTGAGAAAAATATATTTTTTAAAGTTTACATTCAAACGGCTCTCCTGTGAAGTAGTGAAGCGCAACATAAGCCTAGTTCCCTGAAACGAGTCACAAATTGTTTGCTCAGTGGGAAATTAATATTCAACTAGTCAAAAACAACTGTGTGGAGTTTGGAGTTGAAGACAGCAACTATGTGAGTTTATTGCAGTTTTATAAACACTATGTTCTTGGCTTTCCTATGATTTTCTATGTAGAAGAACCCCTTACCTTCTAACGACTCTTGTGTAGCTTCTAAGCATCACAGAGCAACACATGTTGCATGTGAGTGTTTGTGAGAGTAGATAGCTTTTAATAGTTTGTAGCTCAAACCATTAGGACTCTTACAGACGTTTTTGTAAACAGACCTTGTTTTCGGTATCCGCCCTTGTCTCACAAACACTGCTCTATTTCAGTTCTGCCTGCCCTCACATAAACTTGGTAAAATGGTAATTTGACAAATCCAATGACACACCCAGAAGTCTGTAGCACAAACACACAATGTGTAGCCCTTTCCCGCAGTCAAATGACCTAGTGGCCTCATGGGTGGAATGTTATTCCTATTTTTCATGATTTTATCATGAACAAACATAGATTGTTTTTAAATGCAGAAAATCGGGTGTGTCTATGTCAAACAGTTTTGCTATATTTCAGTCGTCTGTGGTGTATATAAAGTGTAATATTGGGACGCAAACTCAAAATGTAATACATTTAAACTCTATATCTGTCAAACGCTGATCTGTTTCACCTGTCTTTGTGCTTGACTCCACCCCCCTCCATATCTCGCCCATCTTCCCCATTATCCCCTGGGTATTTATACCTGTGTTCTCTGTTTGTCTGTTGCCAGTTCATTTTGTTCGTCTAACCTACAAGCGTTTGTTTCCCTGCTCCTGCCTGTTTTCCTGCTCCTGTTTTCTAGTCCTTCCCGGTTTTGACCGTTCTGCCTGCCCTGACCCTGAGACTGCCTGCCGTTTTGTACCTTACCCCACCGTTCTGGATTATTGACCCCGACCTGCCTTGACCTGTCTTTTGCCTGCCCCTGTGGTTTGTAATAAAATCATTACTTCTACACTGTCTGCATCTGGGTCTTACCTAAACGTGATAATATCTGACATGGCACAGGTGTCATCTTCTTTTTAAGCCCAAAATCATGTGTGTGAGGTGTGTACTTTTCTTTTATACGAATACCAATATTCACTCTGTGTGACTCTGATTTAGCCCACTGCAGTAAAGGCTAAAAGGGGTTAGAAGTCCAAATCGTGTTGGCTTTGCGGCATGACTCATTGGGTTAATGGTCCTGCACAGCAGAGGCTTTACACAAACACACATTAGGGCCTGCCTATCTACAACATGTTAACCTTGTCCTCCAATTAGTGCCTAGAGGTTTGTGCCTTCAGCCGTGTGGTCTTCCACAGAAATGCACACGTATATCTGATCTCGTGATCTCCTCATGGTGACAAATGTCAGACTATACCTGTGCTCCCTCTTACTGAAATAAATCTTTGAAAATTATATTTCTAAATTCCCAGCAAAGAAACAGCACACTCGGAAATCAGAAATGCATGTCACAGTGAGAGTGCTACAGAACTCCACAATGCTGCAGATAGATTAAAAGATCATTAGCAGGAACAAAAGAGCAGTTTACCGTGAGGGGTTTAATAACAAATACATAACAAATACTATTTCTGACAAATGTATGAAAAAGTCAGTATGCACAGCGCAGCTGTGTGTCCTTAGGACATTAAATCTATAAAAACTTGATGAGATTTCAATGAGAAATACATGAGAAAATCAAGAAGAAAGAAAATGTAGGTTTTGTGTAACTTACCCTCAGAGAAGGACGAAGTGTTTCAGTGGAGACAGGAAAGAGACGTAGGCCATAGGTAACCATAGAGATTAGGCAGCATTTCTGGCCTGGACAGAGAGAGAGACAGAGAGTTGGGATAAGAGCTTTGAACACGGCTTACAGCAGCAGACAACACACACACACACACACTCAGAGACTACATACAGCATGTTGTTTGAGGCGTCTCCATGGAAACCCATGTACAGGGAAGGAACTTCCAGAAGGAAGGAAGACAAAAGAGATTTCAGAAGCAAACCCTTAATCTCTTTCACAGGCTGTCCAGTGAGTAAACACACACACGCACACGCACACACACAGACCAAGATCTGTTCGTGCTTGTATGGTAAAGACAGAGAGAAATGGGGAGTACCTGAAAATAATGTATTTCTCAGATCAACAGTCATTCAATGGTCTGGTCAAGTTGTTTTATACTGCATTCACACAACAGCCTTCAGAACAATTCCCTCTCCTCCTTCTCTCCTATCCACCCTCTCCCCTCCTCCCCTTCCTCCACCCAATCCTACCATTGGAGCGCAAGCACACTCACACACAAAAAGAGAGAGATGTGGGTGTGGAGATTAAGAAAATATTCAAACACTCCAACACTTAGAAACTTTAGAGATAAGTTCCAAACGTTGGGTCTACAGTAGCAGTATAACAGCCAGAGAGGAAGCAACAGGGTTGGGGCAGGAACTGTCTTCTGTGAGTCAGGCCTGCTCTACAGGCACCTGATAACTGCCATCAAACGTTGTGTTGCATTCTCTTTCTCTCTCAAACACACACGCACAAACATGTACACACAAACAGGGCAGCAGACAGTGAGTATTTACTGTAGGATTGATGTTGAGCAGCTACTCCAGCCTCTCTTTACACTCTCATGCCAAAGTACACACTGATTAATCTCTATACTGCCAATCATGGTGAGTGACGTCACTATGTGTGTGTGTGTGTATGTGTGTGTGCGCGCGCCTGTCTACGTGCCTGCATGAGTGTGCATGTGTGTTACACATGTTGCCCTACCTTATCCAGTATTTTCCCCAAATTGGAGACCAGACCTTTTTGTGTATGTTTACTTATTTCTAGTTTGCAGTGATCTTTATTATATAGTGAACAATTTCAATGATTTTACTGAGTTACAGTTCATATAAGGAAATAACTCAATTGAAATAAATTCATTAGGCCCTATATGGATTACACATGACTGGGCAGGGGCCTGCGAGGGCATAGGCCCACCCACTAAGGAGCCAGGCCCACCCATTTTGGAGCCAGGCCCACCCACTGGGGAGCCAGGCCCAGCCAATAAGAATGAGTTTTTACCCCACAAAAGGGCTTTTTTACAGACAGAAATACTCCTCAGTTTCATCAGCTGTCCGAGTGGCTGGTCTCAGATGATTCCGCAGGTAAAGAAACCGGATGTGGAGGCCCTGCGCTGGCGTGGTTACATATGGTCTGTGGTTTTGGGTCTGGTTGGACGCACTGCGAAAATCTGTAAAACAACATTGGTAGAGAAATGAACATTCAATTCTCTGGCATCAGCTCTGGTGGACATTCCAGCAGTCAACATGCCAATCGCAATTAAACCTTACAGAAGACGAGGAGGACCACAACGAATTAGTGACCACCGCTGCCGTCACCGAGACCACGCCAGCAGCATGGACTACCTCTGGGACTGAACCTATGGATGATGTGAACCTGATATCATTGATTTTTATTAAAAAACCCAACCTGTATAACTTTGTCTGTGTGGTGGCCTGAGATCTTAGTACCTGTTTTTGACATGTGTGTGTGAGTGCTCCCGAGAGAAGGCTTAGCATCAATGACCTCTAAAGACTTGGTTAACCAACTGAAAGTAAAAGCCTCTTAAAGGACAACCAATAATCACTTTCTCATAGATGCCATCGCAAGCCTATGAAGGACCCCAGATCCAGGAAAGATGAAGAGTGAAAGTGGCCCTACACTAGAGACACACTGTGCTCTGAATAATACCACTAGAGGCCTGTCACAGACTGATAAGCTTATCCTTTGATAGTTCTCCAAGGCTCTGTGTGCATATCTGGCTATGAAACGGAGTGTCCATGCTGGTCTCTAAGCCTGAATAAACGAAAGTGTATGGTCTTCACAGTCCAACAGCCCAGCCCATCAAACACTACCAATTAACAGACACATAACAAAGAACTACAATGGAACTCTACAGACATTTCACTTTCATATCTTTTCAACTTTCTTGGCAGGTGCACCTGCCTAGTCATAGGCTTCTCAGTCACTGCTCTGATTAAGGCCTGGTACAGGAAGACTGGGACAAATTTGAAACACAACCAGAATGCATTGTCATCTGTCGAAGTTGTCATCTATCAAAGTTTGTTTGGGTTTTACTCACGGTTAATGTAGGGAGTTCCCTCACGCTAATCCACATGTACTCACAAATCCTGCCCCTGTAATAAATTCAAGTATTGTTTTTGTACAATCATGGGTCCTCCTCATTCCCACCTATCACTCCCTTGGGTACTCTGGGTCCGCGATTCTACAAGACCCTAATCTATAGATTTCACATGACTGGTAATACAGATATGCATATGTTGGTTGATCACAGGTACCTTAAAAACAAGTTAGGGGCGTGGATCAGAAAATCTGTCAGTATCTGGTGTGACCACCACTTGCCTCATGCAGCGTGGCACATCTCTTTTGCATAGAGTTGATCAGGCTGTTGATTGTGGCCTGTGGAATATTGTCCCACTCCTCTTCAATGGCTGTGCAAAGTTGCTGGACATTGGTGGGAACTGGAACACGCTGTAGTAAACGTCAATCCAGAGCATCCCAAACATGCTCAATGGGTGACAAGTCTGAAGAGTATGCAGGCCATGGAAGACGAAATGGGACATTTTCAGCTTTCAGGAAGTGTACAGTACATAACCTTGCAACATGGGGCTGTGCTTTATCATGTTGAAACATGAGGTGATGGAGGTGGATGAATGGCACGACAATGGGCTTCAGGATCTCATCATGTTATCTCTGTGCATTCTAATTGTATCAATAAAATGGAATTGTGTTCATTGTTCATAGCTTATGCCTCTCCATACCATAATCCCAACGCCAGAACACACGTACGTCTGTGGTTGTGAGGCCGGTTGAACGTACTGCCAAATTCTCTAAAACACCATTGGAGGTGGCTTATGGTAGAAAAATGAACATTAAATCATCTGGCAAGACATTACTGCAGTCAACATGCCAATTGCACGCTCCCTCAACTTGAGACATCTGTGGCATTGTGTTGTGTGACAAAACTGCACATTTAGAGTTTCCTTTTATTGTCCCCAGCAGAAGGTGCACCTGTGTAATGATTATGCTGTTTAATCACCTTCTTGATATGCCGGTCAGGTGGATGGATTATTTTGGCAAAGGAGAAATGCTCATTAACATTTACATTTAAGTCATTTAGCAGACGCTCTTATCCAGAGCGACTTACAAATTGGTGCATTCACCTTATGACATCCAGTGGAACAGTAGTGCATCTAAATATTTTAAGGGGGAGGGGGGGTGAGAGGGATTACTTTATCCTATCCTAGGTATTCCTTAAAGAGGTGGGGTTTCAGGTGTCTCCGGAAGGTGGTGATTGACTCCGCTGTCCTGGCGTCGTGAGGGAGTTTGTTCCACCATTGGGGGGCCAGAGCAGCGAACAGTTTTGACTGGGCTGAGCGGGAACTGTACTTCCTCAGTGGTAGGGAGGCGAGCAGGCCAGAGGTGGATGAACGCAGTGCCCTTGTTTGGGTGTAGGGCCTGATCAGAGCCTGGAGGTACTGAGGTGCCGTTCCCCTCACAGCTCCGTAGGCAAGCACCATGGTCTTGTAGCGGATGCGAGCTTCAACTGGAAGCCAGTGGAGGGAGCGGAGGAGCGGGGTGACGTGAGAGAACTTGGGAAGGTTGAACACCAGACGGGCTGCGGCGTTCTGGATGAGTTGTAGGGGTTTAATGGCACAGGCAGGGAGCCCAGCCAACAGCGAGTTGCAGTAATCCAGACGGGAGATGACAAGTGCCTGGATTAGGACCTGCGCCGCTTCCTGTGTGAGGCAGGGTCGTACTCTGCGGATGTTGTAGAGCATGAACCTACAGGAACGGGCCACCGCCTTGATGTTAGTTGAGAACGACAGGGTGTTGTCCAGGATCACGCCAAGGTTCTTAGCGCTCTGGGAGGAGGACACAATGGAGTTGTCAACCGTGATGGTGAGATCATGGAACGGGCAGTCCTTCCCCGGGAGGAAGAGCAGCTCCGTCTTGCCGAGGTTCAGCTTGAGGTGGTGATCCGTCATCCACACTGATATGTCTGCCAGACATGCAGAGATGCGATTCGCCACCTGGTCATCAGAAGGGGGAAAGGAGAAGATTAATTGTGTGTCGTCTGCATAGCAATGATAGGAGAGACCATGTGAGGTTATGACAGAGCCAAGTGACTTGGTGTATAGCGAGAATAGGAGAGGGCCTAGAACAGAGCAGGGATGTACAGTAAACATTTCACGGTCTACACTTGTTGTATTCGGCACATGTGACAAATAAAGTTTGATTTGATTAAGATTGCATTTGGATTACTGTTTGCTATTTGGTTGTTAATTGGATTTGTTCTGACATTTCTTGATTTTTTTTGTTGTTCTTTCTGTTTTTATTGAGTTTTTATTGATTATTTGTGTACCTGTTTGACATTTTACTGCACTGTTAGGAACTAGTAACATAAGCATTTCGTTGCACCCGCTATAACTGTCAAGCAGGACTAGGTGGGTGAGGAAGGAGTCAGGCGCAGAGAGTTCCACAGGGAAAAGGTGCACTTTAATGAGGCACAAAATAACAAGCCCACAACACAGGGCGCGGACAATAATATGGACCACCCAAAACACAGGGTGCCAGGTCCAGAACACGAACACCTCTACCTAATGCACACACGTAACAAAAATACAATCCCGCACAAAACAAGGGCGGGTACACGTACTTTAAATAAGGAAGCCCATTAAGCACATACAACAGGACACAGGTGAAACTAATAAGACAAAACAAACAGACAACGAAAAAAGGGATCGGTGGCGGCTAGTAGGCCGGTGACTACGACCACCGAGCACCGCCCGAACAGGCAGGGGAGCCAACTTCGGCGGAGGTCGTGACAATAACATCTGTTAAACTGTATACGCAACCAATAAACCTTGATTTAATTTACTCTGTGCCTTTTCAGATACTGTACTTTTACAGATGATTGATCTCACACACATACACAAATGCATGCACGCAGTGCCCACTCAATTTTACCTCACCTTTCACTGTCACTCACAGCAGGAAAGTATAGTTAATCACACACACAGAGAATAAGCTAAATATACAGGTTATCAATCAATCACACACCCAATGTATAGCGTTTAACGACTAGTGTTAATGAATGTAATGGCTTTAGCTGCTTGGGGAGTAGAACCACTTGACAATGGTACTGAAGAGATGTTCTACCTGCCTGGGTTTCTGGGGTCCAGGGGCCAGATGAATATCGGGGGTCTGCTACTGTCTGCTACAGCACCACAGCAGGGAACAGACCATAGCCTAACTGTTTCTCCCTGGCACGTGACTGATCACTTAATGACACTGATTGGCTAGGGATTCCACACACCTGGATTCCCAGCGACAAATCAGACATTAAAGTAAAGAGGAAGAACTATCAGCGCTGTGACCTTCTAGGAACTGACTTTGAGGCCACTGAAATAGTGTGTAGCCTACACCATCTGGGGATTCATTCGACATCTGACGAGGGCACATTAAAAAAGTGCATTTCGTGCAGTACAATTAAGATGTATGAAAGTGCACAACTGCACATCGATACGTACACATTTTGGTTTAGTGCAGTTCACCAGTCCCAGTATATTCTGGTTAGTCCACACATTCACCACAGTCCCAAGCCACTACAGTACAGACGTCAACTTGACCCAACCCAATTGATTGAAACAAACAAACACACAGGCCAGGATGAACTCATATGAACTCATATGAACACACTGACTGTCATAAACAGATTACTTCAATGTATGATTACACTACAATTCAAATGAGGTGTGTGTTTCATGTCAAAACAGCCCTCTGTGCCTGGCCCGGTCAGTCAAGGTGAATCCTCCTCTCTGTATTCCTCCACTGTTTTGTTTGGCCACTGGTGTTCCTAATAAAGCTTCAGGATATTGAGCTGCACAGAGTCTCTTTGTGTGTGTGTGCATGTGTGTGCATGCGTGTGTGTGCGTGTGTGTGTGTGTGTGTGTGTGTGTGTGTGTGTGTGTGTGTGTGTGTGTGTGTGTGTGTGTGTGTGTGTGTGTGTGTGTGTGTGTGTGTGTGTGTGTGTGTGTGTGTGTGAGATGATGCATCACCTGCTTCTCTCACTGAATACTAAAGCTACTGCAGAGGACTGTGGTGAGGAGTCACCAGCAGACAGAGGGAGGAGGGACATACACACTGCAGACCAATTACTACAGTCCTATCCCTGGTGAGGGGCCCTTATACATAGCAATCACAAACACCACAAACCCAACCAACCACTCAGTGTCTCAACCCACTTTAATGATTAGCACCAGCACACACAGTGGATACCACATTAGCTCATATCAGACAGTGAAAATGTATGGATTGGATAATGTTTTGAACACAATCAGATGCTTACACAAACAAATTGACAAGGAGGTCTGCCCCTCCATGGTAAACAAAGACAGGGGAGGGGGCTATGTACAGTATCTCCATCTATCCACACAAACACTCACACACCAACTTTGAAGTTTCTCAGATTTCTATCTCCCTCGCTCCATTATTCTGCTGACCTGACCAGAAGGCCGCCAGTGTTACTGCGGTAATGATTTGCTATGTTTTCTTTTTTTGTGTGGTTTACAGCAGAATCACTACTTAACAGTGTCAGCTGAATACAGAGACAGAGTGCTAGGAGAACACATTTTCAGAAAATAACATTTTCGCAAGATGACCAATGCTTGACTTGGGCCGGAGTGCCATACTGGGGCTTCCCATTTTTGGGGAGTTGCCATACTGGCTCCTCTAGGAAAACAAAGTCAAAGAAAGTACAGTATGAAGATAGGCAGAAACTGCTTCTGGCTAAGCTCATGCGTAGAAAAGGATAATCAGGTCTAATGGGAGTCTCGCACCGAACTGCACATGTGCAGACTGTCAAATCAAAGGCACTCCTTCGATATAAAGTCATTTTTATGAAAATTAAAACATGCCAGTTTTTCACTTTCACAAAGTTGGAGTTATAACTTGTTCAACTACTTAAGACATTCGCTCGAATCTAGGTTGTGCCTTTAGATTTAAAGAAAATTAACAACTTGTAACGGTTTTCTTTAGGTGAAGTAGAGGCGGACCAAAATGCAGCGTGGTTGTTATTCATTGTACTTTAATAAAGAAACTGTACACGAATAAACTAACAAAACGTGCAAAAACCTAAAACAGTCCTATCTGGTGCAAAACACAGAGACAGGAACAATCACCCACAAACACACAGTGAAACCCAGGCTACCTAAATATGGTTCCCAATCAGAGACAATGACTAACACCTGCCTCTGATTGAGAACCATATCAGGCCAGACATAGAAATAGACAAACAAGACATCCAACATAGAATGCCCACTCAGATCACACCCTGACCAACCAAAACATAGAAATATACAAAGCAAACTATAGTCAGGGTGTGACACAACTAAGGAATAATTTTTCACTTCTCTCATTGAGTGCTCAAACCCCAAGCCCCAGCCTGCTCAGCGTGGTCTGTTTCGCAAGCGTTCCCAGGAGTCTCGCGATGCTGCGCCTCTGGGTTTAGAAACTGTGACAACCTACTCTATCACCGGCCCAGATTCACACACCGAGGCAAAAAAAGGCTGATCAAATAGGAATTAAGGAAGGATCTGCATTGAATAGCAATGGAGAGTGTGCATTCATTTCTTGATTCCGCTTTGTTCAAATCTATTTGCTGCTAGTCTGTGAAACTGTGCGAACGACAGTTGGTCGTTCAAGATTGCGCAGATTGAAAATGTGCCCGTTTGAATGTACATGATGCGCTGTCCCAAATGGTCAAATGAGGGTTTGTAAGGTCATCAAAAGTAACGGAAATTAGTTTCATAATTTGTTTTAATGGTATTCATGAAGGCACACTTTCAAATCAGTACATGTCTGTGTGTGCTGGGTGTGTGGCAGTGCGAGTGGGCCGTTATCCAAGAAGAGAGAGCAGCAGGTATAAAATAATGAGAGACAACAGATATACTAGATGGCCAATTCAAAAATCTTAATGTTGTTGTCACCTTTCCACCGACACTGTAGAGCCTAAATAAATCTGCACCGTTGGAAAACTGGGATTCCCCTCTATTGGCCATCTAAACAGTAGCCATCTTTTATTTTTATTTTTTACCTTTATTTATACAGGTTTTGTCTCATTGAGATAACATCTCTTTTCCAAGAGAGACCCGGTCCAGTAATTGAGACAATGCATAAAATATTCTATGAATAGCCTAAATGACAAGTAACTTGCTGTGCATAGATCTCCCCTGAAACATGAATATTTGAGCCTTATGTATAAACATGTCTAGTTATATACCTTGCTTTGAAGTAGCCTACCTTATCCATTTGATCGCAGATTCAGTGAATGAGGGAATCATTTTATAAAGACCAAAGTATTTGGTTGCAATGTTGCAATATTTTGTATCAAGGGTGGCAACATCCTCCAGGATAGCTACTGCATGGGTTCGCAGGCTTTTGTTCAAGTCCTCGTCTAACCACATTGTAGCCTAAACATCAGCTGCTCAACAGGACCTTGATAAGCAGACTTTGGTGTTTCAGGGCTGGATCAAAAGCCAAGCCTGCAAACCCAGGAGCTCTCCAGATGGAGGGTTGACCACATGTTGACAACGTGTGACTAACAGTACAGTTCTACTCTGTGGGGGTTAAGTGCCTTGATCAAGAGCACAACGGTAGACACAGCAGCCTTCCAATGTCAATAATTCATACTTTTTTCATGTAGGCTGTAATAATAGTCATGAACATTTGGTTAAAAGCCATGGAGAATGTGTATAAACCCTTTACAGTGAATAATCAGAGGTCTCTATAGCATAATGTCATTTGTGAATTTTGGTGAACATAGTCTAATGGACCAACTTGGAAAAAGACAGCTCCTGCATTTCTTTCATCCCAAGTCAAGCACTGCTAGTTTCAATGAAAAGTTTTTCAAACTATTTTGGAAGGATAGCCTGAAGCTTACGGCAGCAGCAGCTTGGTCATTAGGACAAGCATTTTTTTAATATTAAAATGAAACAATAATTCAATCAGTAGTTCCATTAACTCAGAGAGAGGGGATTGGAGAGTAATCTAAACTGCATTATCTCTGTCGTTATCTTCTATTCGTGACGCCTAGGCGTTGTTGATATTGTTGATATTGAAACGGTAACAACCATGCCTTTATATCTGCCCCCCCATGGTTAGATATAATTACATTGAGAAGTGTTTGTCTATGAATGATTTTTCTCCGTGTGTGCGTGGGTGTGTGTGTGTGTGTGTGTGTGTGTGTGTGTGTGTGTGTGTGTGTGTGTGTGTGTGTGTGTGTGCGTGTGTGCGTGTGTGTGTCTGTCTCTGTCTATACCTGCCTGTCTGTCTGCCTGCCTGCCTGTCTCTGTCTGCATGCAACAGAAAGCACTCTATTTGTATTAGCGTAAAAACCCAGGAGTCAGTTGGCTGTGAGATTCAGACAGGAACCTTTCCTCCTGTTCTCTGCAGCATGTGAATAGCAACACCTCAATCACTGTCCGAGCCCCACTGAAGTGCAGCTATTGCCTTCTCTTGCATGCAAACCAGCAGGTTAACCCTGAAACTCGCTCCTCCATCAGCTCCATGATGGCTCAAAACCTCCATTACAGTATTTGTTACTATACTGGGGCTCAGCACCTCAGAGTGGAACCCTGCTGGAATCGGAGATACTGAAATAATAATGAAACTGATTGCAAGATTAGAAGAGCAAGAAAAGACGGTAAGGGACATTATTTATACTGAGGGATACCTGGAGCAAATCTCATCTCTCTGACCTCCCTGAACACTTGAGAAACAACAAGTGACACTCCCCTATACCCCAAAATATATAATTTATAATAAAAGCACTGCATTAATCTATCATCTTACATTCAGTCTGAAATAAATGGTCTTTAATGAACACATTTCATGCAATTTTGTGTCATTTCACATCACTGGAGCCAAGCAGAATCTTTTTTAATACCACAACAGAGCATGACAACCAATGAGCGCATGCTGCAGCAACGGAGACATTTTGATTTCTATAAAGGCTATTGTAAAAAAGAGGATAGTCTAAGTTTGGAACCGTGCTAAAGTTAAGGCATCAAAACCAGTTACAACTGAAGTATCTGATCATCAATGCATTTGAGAAAAAAGCCATTCATTATTTAACACAGTAGCCAAATATCTTCAGGTATATATAAAAACTCTAGACTAGCTTTACTCCACACACAGAGACGCTACAAAGCTCTCCCTCACCCTCCAATCTGACCATAATTCTATCCTCCTGATTTCTGCTTACAAGCTCAAATTCAAGCAGAAGGCACCAGTGACTCTGTCAATAAAAAAGTGGTCAGATGAAGCAGACGCTAATCTACAGGATTGTTTATCTAGCACAGACTGAAAAATGTTCCAGGATTCTTCCTATGGCACTGAGGAGTACACCCCATCAGTCACTGGCTTTCTCAGTAAGTGTATCGATGACATCGTACCCACAGTGGCTGTACGTACATACCCCAACCAGAAGCCATGGATTACATGCAACATCCGCACTGAGCGAAAGGGTAGAGCTGCCGCTTCAAGGAGCGGGACTCTAACTCGGAAGCTTATAAGAAATCACGCTATGCCCTCCGACGAACCATCACACAGGAAAAGCGTCAATACAGGACTAAGATCTAATCACACTACACCAGCTCCAATGCTCGTCGGATGTGTCAGAATATGCAAACTATCATAGACTACAAAGGGAAGCACTGGTGAGAGCTTCCCAGTGACACGAGCCTATCAAACGAGCTAAATCACTCGCTTCGAGGCAAGTAATACTGAAACATGAAAGCATCCGCTGTTCTGGACGACTGTGTAATCACGTTCTCAGCAGCCAATGTGAGTCAGACCTTTAAACAGGTTAACATTCACAAGGCCAAAGGGCAAGACAAATTACCAGGACGTGTACTCTGAGCATGCGCTGACCAACTGGAAAGTGTCTTCACTGAAATTTTCAACCTGTCCCTGACTGAGTCTGTAATACCAACATGTTTCAAGCAGACGACCATAGTCCCTGTGCCCAAGAACACTAAGGTAACCTGCCTAAATGACACCGACCCGTAGCACTCATATCTATAGACATGAAGTGCTTTGAAAGGATGGTCATGGCTCACATCAACACCATTATCCCAGAAACCCTAGACCCACTCCAATTCGCATACCGCCCCAACAGATCCACAGATGATGCAATCTCTATTGCACTCCACACTGCCCTTTCTCACCTGGACAAAAGGGACACCTATGTGAGAATGCTATTCATTGACTACAGCTCAGCGTTCAACACCATAGTGCCCTCAAAGCTCATCACTAAGCTAAGTACCCTGGGACTAAACACTCTCCCTCTGCAACTGGATCCTGGACTTCCTGACAGGGTGACTTCCTGACAGGGTGCAAACCAAAGACTGGCCATACTCCTGTTTCTAAAAGTGACTTCAAAGGCACTGTAGAATGACTGTAGAGCTTAAATGCATTTTTTCTTTTATTATTATTTCATATAACAATTATTTTTTAATGTCATTTTATACAGCCTAAATGTTAAATGTATAGACATGTTGTTGAAATGCTGAGCGTTCCTGCCAGCCTGTAGAGTTTCATAAATGCTTCACAAATGATTTCTTAAATGGCAGGCTAGCCTTGAATTTTTTTTTTTTTTATATAAAAAATATAGCCTCATATACTTTATTTTCCTTCCTTCTTATGCTACCTGGCTTGTGCGTGACGGATTTAGAGTTGGTATGTTGTTTAATAATAGCCTGTTGCAGCGCTACCTCGCTTTTTTCCATTTGAGAATACACCGGACTGCATGGTAAAATTATTTATAGAAAATGTATTCTGATAAATTATGTAAAAAAATATATGTTTACCCCTAATTACCACTAAAATCACATGACAATGATAGAATGATAAACTAAATAAATGTTTAGTCTATAGCAGCCTATAGGTAGGTAGCCTAAATTGTGATTTCTTCCCGGTATTCTTTCTCTATGGTGGGGCACTAATGATGAACTTTAGCCATGTGTGCAGAGGCATGACCCCTTTGAGCATAACATATCTGACGTAACAAGAACAGCAACATACAGAAAACTAAAATGGCTGTCTTCAAAACAGGCTTGTACGACGCACTTGAACCCGCCCTACTGTCTGAGTGGTTGGCTTACAGAAACATACCCGTCTATTGCATATGCAGACAAACTAATCCTCTGCATGAATCTTATCATCACACCAATGAGATCTAGGATCTAAATTCACAGCATGTCTGCCATGATGTTCATAAAACTCCACCGACCTCCTTGCTCAGGGCGCTCAAATAGATCAAAATAACCCTCTCCAAGAGTAGTCCTACTCATCAGTTATTATTATTATTACAAATAGAAGCTTATCACTTCTCACAATGGTGCTCGTCTAGTAAAGTGAGATCAAAGCTGAATCGATGTTTCACAAGATCACATAATGATGAACTAGTATTTTACATAGTAGATCTGAATATAATACCATATAAGCCTACTGTAGCATACATAGCAAGCCTATAATATGTTACACCAAAAACACCTTGTCAGTCATTTTTTTTACCTGAAGCTGAATAGTCAAATATGTTCCTCATGCGGCCAAAGCTCAACTTTACTTTGCTAGAAACAAAATAGACCTACAAGAAATGTGAATAGTTTGTTAACACCAGCTGCTTTAATTAGCTCGCAAAACTGTTATTCAAGACGTTCTAAATGCATATTCTCATGAAACTGATTGAGATCAAATGATTGCCATGCAGTTTGGACATTTCACCGGTAAAACGTGAATACTTATTATTCAAGATTGACCGTTATAATTGCCTACTTTGAAATGAGATATGCCTAACTTGGTGTTTGAAGGTATTAAAAATATAACATTTTCTCAGGACAAGATGTGTGTGCAAATAGGCAGAAGTTGCAATTGAAGGATGCATTTTATGCACATACTTACAGTGCATTCGGGAAGGTATTCAGACTTGACTTTTTCCACATTTTGTTACGTTACAGCCTTATTCTAAAATTGATTTAAAATAAATACATTCACATCAATCTACACACAATACCCCATAATGACAAATCAAAAACAGGTTTAGAATTTAGTGATAAACGTCTAAAATTATGTTAGATAGATATTGAAGACCAATCTGATGGAGTGTGGTACACTCGTAGGTACCACTGGGGCAGCCTTTGCCGAGGCGATACGACACTTTGAGGTGTCGGGTTGGGTGTAGTACCTATTGTGGTCTACACATACCATAATCCTCTCACCTTCTTCAGATCTAGGATGTCTCCTAACCAGAGGATAATGAGACGGCGTTTGTTTTTACAGCATTCCATCTCCATGTGCGGCACATTAGGGGGACTGATAATGTTGTTGCTGATGCGCTTTCTCTTGCTCCCTGTTCCTGAACATGTCTGGTGCTCATACACATTGTCCCCGGAGTATATGCGTGTCCACGTGACCGGTCACTGTTTAATTCGTGTTTTGTGTTCTGTCTCTCCTGTTCCCTGCTGCCTTCGTTAAAAAAAATGTCCTCTTAAAGGTTGCGTCCTGTGTGCAAAGGTTGCTGAGGTCTGAGGAGGATGAGGTTGCCTGGGGCCGTGGGGTAGCATTTACCAGGGCAGTATTTTGTTTAAGTTTGCGTATGTTTGGTTAGTGTGATGTTCGGGGTCCTTGGTGGTCCCCGGTTTTATGGGGGGGGGGGGGGGACCCACTCTGTCTGCCAAATTCTCTCTCGAGCCTGGAGGGTGGTCAACGAAATGGGGCACACCTGGGCTCGGGTGTATCTTGGGGATATATACACCTTTCCCCCATATATTGAGGAGACTCTCTCCATGGAGACACACTGTTGTTTTTGGTTGTGGCATTTCAGGGCTTCTTTGTGTTAGTTAGTTTTGGCACCTCTCAACGCCCCTCATTATCACCATCTGCATCCACTCACTTACACTACTGACTACACACACCAATGTTGCTTGCATACAGTTTACTTTATTTTTGTATTCCTCTTTGTTATGGGCTATGAGCCTGCCTCACAACCTGCCTCACAACCTGCCTCACAACCGCAGTCTGGCTTCTTCAGCTGCGGGATCATCTGAGACCAGCCACCCGGACAGCTGATGAAACTGTGGATTACAAAAACGAAGGATTTCTGCAAAAACTGTCAGAAACCTTCTCCATCTGTCCATCTGTAAATAGCCCACCCAATCTACCTACCTCATCCCCAAACTGTTTTGATTTGATTTACTTTTATGCTCTTTTACACACCAGTATCTCTACCTGCACATCATCATCTGCTCATTTATCACTCCAGTGTTAATCTGCCAAATTGTAATTATTTGCTCCTATGGCCTATGTATTGCCTACCTCCTCATGCCTTTTGCACACACTGTATATAGACTTTCTTTTTCTACTGTGTCATTGACTTGTTTGTGTTATTGGCTTGTTTATTGTTTACTCCATGTGTAACTCTGTGTTGTTGTCTGTGTCACACTGCTTTGCTTTATCTTGGCCAGGTCGTAGTTGCAAATGAGAACTTGTTCTCAACTAGCCTACCTGGTTAAATAAAGGTGAAATAAATCAATTTAAAAAATCAGCGTGCTCGTTGTCCTCACCAGGCACACTGGAGAAGTGTGCTCTTCACGGATTAATCCCCATTTCAACTGTACCGGATGTCGTGTGGGCGAACGGTTTGCTGATGTCAACGTTGTGAACAGAGTGCCCCATGGTGGTAGTGGGGTTGTGGTATGGGCAGACATAAGCTACGGACAACGAACACAAGTGCATTTTATCAATGGCAAATTGAATGCACAGAGAAACCGTGATAAAATCCTGAGGCTCATTGACGTGCCATTAATCCGCCACCATCACCTCGTGTTTCAGTATGATAATGCACGGCACCATACTGCAAGGATCTGTACACAATTCCTGGAAGCTAAAAAGTGGGCCTGCATACTCACCAGACATGTCACCCATTGAGCAGGTTTGGGATGCTCTGGATCAATGTGTATGACAGCGTGTTCCAGTTCTCGCCAATATCCAGCAACTTTGCACAGCCATTGAAGAGGAATGGGTCAACATTCCACAGTCCACAATCAACAGCCTGATCAACTCTATGTGAAGGAGATGTGTCACGCTGCATGAGGCAAATGGTGGTCCCACCAGATACTGACTGGTTTTCTGATCCACGCCCCTACCTTTTTTAAGGTATCTGATCAACAGATGCATATTTGCATTCCCAGTCATGTGAAATCCAAAGATTAGGCCTCATGAATTTATTTAAATTGAACTGTAATTCAGTAAAATCTTTTAAATTGTTGCATGTTGCATTTATATTTCTGTTCAGTGTAATATATCACCTAAAAAATTAGCACTACTAATAGAACTAAAATAGCACTGCTCCTCAGCTGTAGAAGGTTGTAGCGCAGACTCAATGTCATACAGACAAACCAAAGATAGTCCATATGCATCGGAGTCACGTCTTTCCCCAGCACTCTACAGCTTGTTCCTAGCATAAAGCACTATTGTATATAATTATATTAAACTAGGTCAATTTTATTTGTATTAAAATCTATTATAGCAGTAGCAAGCTTTGGACCCCAGGAAAAGTAGGTGCTGCCTTGGCAGCAGCTAATGGGGATCTGTAATAAAAATTTTAAAAAGACCTCTGGTCTTCTTTCTCATTTTCACGCTCTCCCTCTCAAACTGAACAGGACATCAGTAAGCCGAGTCCGTGCTCACATATTGCATTTTTGAACAAATTGACTTGCTGCCTGAAGTGTACACAGCACAACATAGTTTACATCAGCAAGAGCAGGGCAGTGTGTAATGTCTGTGTGTAATGTCTGTGTGTAATGTCTGTGTGTAATGTCTGTGTGTAATGTCTGTGTGTAATGTCTGTGTGTAATGTCTGTGTGTAATGTCTGTGTGTAATGTCTGTGTGTAATGCAGTGTAGCATAGTTTTATATACACCATCCTTGCAGCAGCGCAAAAACTCAGGAAGGAAGTACATTTTCTTAGAAATATAACTTTGCCCTGTTCTTCTCCGAGCATGCTCTTCTAATAGCCTAGTATAGGCTATGGATCATTTATTAAGACCACACTAGGCACACCTCATGTTGCATGCCTACCAGAGAAACAGGGATGAGGGGCATCATCAGGCACATAAGATACTATAAAAAGCAACTAATTCTCAAACCATGAGCAATACATGACATTTAATGGATTACAAATTACATGACCCTCCCCTGGACTAATGAAATAAAAAAATAATAAACCCTCCCCTTGACTGAAATTGAAAAAGCCTCACCCTCCCCCATTTTCCTCCGGGTAACTATTGTGTAAATTCCGATCTCTCACTAAACAAACATTACCTAAGTTTGTCAGGAACTTGTCAAGCTATTTTGGTACAAGAAAATCTGGACTTGAGACTGTCAGTAATAGCAGGTACATTATGCTCTTACAAATATGACAGCTTCTGTAAACATTTGCGTCAGATTACCAGATGACCTGTAGAACAGTACAGACTGGTGTGTACGGTACAGTGCGGTACAGTGTGTACACAGGACACTGGATGTAAATTAAGTGTGATCTTTGAAGATTAGACTTCATATCATACCTTCAGTATTCAGGTTTTAAAATGGTGAGTGTGAGTCACCTCGCCTCCTTTAAAATATAAAGTGTTTTGTAAGAAATCCATGATGAAAGATTGCGTTCTGATTAAGGAAGATATGGATGGAAAACATGGGCCCACAGGACTGTAGCCTAGCTACACAGTATTCCTGGTCTATTCTCAAGGGACTTACAGAAGGAATGTAAGGCTCTAATGAAAATTATTTATTGTAAGTGACATACCAACATTATCCTCAGAGAATAGTTTTTTTCAAGGAAGTCCTAATGTCAATATACCGAACAGATGAAAAGTAAAAGGAGAGCCGCACACTTTAGGAGCTCAGATGCAATAATTTTATAACCAATGTTTCGACAGCCAGGCTGTCTTCATCAGGGTACCAAACAGTACCAAACGGAAACACACGCACGCACGCACGCACGCACGCACGCACGCACGCACGCACGCACGCACGCACACACACACACACAGACGCACACACACAGACGCACACACACAGACGCACACACGCACACACAGGTATTGATTGTTCACCATGACAACATTTGGGTCTCATGTAGAACAGTGATAGGTGCTACCCAGAGGAAGCCCATAACTGAGGCACTGGTGGCCATCTTAAGAAGGTCTGACACCTCCCCCTGGGATGAACTAAAGTTGAACGGGAGGACAGAGTTGCACTGGTTTGCACTAAACTACAAATTGACTCCTGAAACCGATTAAAACCCTTGCACCACTGATCAACATGTATACAATCTTTTAAGTGGAAACAAAGGAATGAATTACAAGATATCGGATCCAGCCCTGAGGATTATGTGAAATATTGAAAACACACACAGTCGATGCAATCATCAATTTGACAATGCAAATAATAGAGGTTGGCTTTAACTTCTCTAGGGTAGGGGGCAGCATTGGGAATTTTGGATGAAACGCATGCCCAAATTAAACTGCCTGCTACTCTGCCATAAAGCTAGAATATGCATAAAATAGAAGATTAGTAGATTTGTAGATTTGGATAGAAAACACTCTGAAGTTTCTAAAACGGTTTGAATGATGTCTGTGAGTATAACAGAACTCATATGGCAGGCAAAAACCTCTATTGAATTTACAGTGGGATATTGGTTATGTTGCACTTCCTAAGGCTTCCACTAGATGTCAACAGTCTTTAGAAACTTGTTTGATGCCTCTACTGTCAAATATGGCCGACTGAAAGGGGAATGAGTCAGGTGTCTGCCAGCAGCCTTGAGATCAGTCTCTCGCACTCCCGTGAGAGCGAGCCCTGTTCCATTGCTTCTCTACAGACAAAGGAATTCTCCGGTTGGACTATTATTGAAGATTTATGTTAAAAACATTCTAAAGTTTGATTCTATAATTAGTTTGACAGGTTTCTATGGACCGTAACGGAACTTTTGGATATTTCGTCTGCAACTGGTGGACGGGCTTCGTGAGTGTGGATTTGTTTACCAAACGCGCTAACAGAGAGATCTATTTGGACATAAATGATGGACATTATAGAACTAAACAAACATTTAAATGTGGAACTGGGATTCCTGGGAGGGCATTCTGATGAAGATCATCAAAGGTAAGTGAATATTTGTAATGCTATTTCTGACTAATGTTGACTCCAAAATGGCGGATATCAATTTGGCTTGATTTTGTCGTCTGAACGCTGTACTCAGATTATTGCATAGTTTGCTTTTTCCATATTTAAACCAAAAAAATCTGACACAGCGGTTGCATTAAGGAGAAGGTTATCTAAAGTTCCATGTATAATAGTCGTATCTTTATCAATGTTTATTAAGAGTATTTCTGTAATTTGATGCAGCTCTCTGCAAAAATCACCACATGTTTTGGAACTACTGAACACAACACCCCAATGTAAACTCAGATTTTTGGATATAAATATGAACTTTACCGAAGAAAACATACATGTATTATGTAACATGAAGTCCTATGAGTGTCATCTGATGAAGATCATCAAAGGTTAGTGATTCATTTTATCTATATTTCTGCTTTTTGTGACTCCTCTCTTTGGCTGTGTTTTTCTCTGGCTTGGTGGTGACCTAACATAATCGGCTGTGGTGCTTTTGCTGTAAAGCATTTTTGAAATCAGACAATGTGGCTGGATTAACAATAATTTTATCTTTAAAATGATGTAAAATACATGTATGTTTGAGGAATTTTAATTGTGAGATTTTTGTTGTTTTGAATTTGGCACCCTGCAGTTTCGCTGACTGTTGAGAGGTGGGACACTACCGTCCCACGTACCCTAGAGAGGTTAATAAAACATTGAGCAAGATTTGCAACATAAATCAATGCTGCTGTCAAATGTGTGCGATGTGAGCTGGGCTTACACAGAGCATGTTCCATGCCAGCTTCTGCTCTCTCATATTAATTTACTGATCCTAGTCACGCACACAGTGAGTGACCATGCCTCAGGCCATTGAAGATGGAGTATAGGAGAGACAGAGAGGGAGAGAGAGAGAGAGTAGAGAGAGAATGTGTTAACAGGTTGTACATGTTGAGTGGAGCAGCTTTATTACAAAGTGTTTATGACTTCAGGCTCGGTCAGTGCTAAATCAACCCCAGAGGATAAATGGATGAAGGTAAGAGAGAGAGAGTGAGAGAGACAGCTGCCCCATCAGTAAAGTCAACACTGTCATCACAGCAGCTATTAGAATAGCAGGCAGGGGGAACTGGGGAGCACAGGCACTAAATGCAAATACAGTGCCTTGCGAAAGTATTCGGTCCCCTTGAACTTTGCGACCTTTTGCCACATTTCAGGCTTCAAACATAAAGATATAAAACTGTATTTTTTTGTGAAGAATCAACAACAAGTGGGACACAATCATGAAGTGGAACGACATTTATTGGATATTTCAAACTTTTTTAACAAATCAAAAACTGAAAAATTGGGCGTGCAAAATTATTCAGCCCCTTTACTTTCAGTGCAGCAAACTCTCTCCAGAAGTTCAGTGAGGATCTCTGAATGATCCAATGTTGACCTAAATGACTAATGATGATAAATACAATCCACCTGTGTGTAATCAAGTCTCCGTATAAATGCACCTGCACTGTGATAGTCTCAGAGGTCCGTTAAAAGCGCAGAGAGCATCATGAAGAACAAGGAACACACCAGGCAGGTCCGAGATACTGTTGTGAAGAAGTTTAAAGCCGGATTTGGATACAAAAAGATTTCCCAAGCTTTAAACATCCCAAGGAGCACTGTGCAAGCGATAATATTGAAATGGAAGGAGTATCAGACCACTGCAAATCTACCAAGACCTGGCCGTCCCTCTAAACTTTCAGCTCATACAAGGAGAAGACTGATCAGAGATGCAGCCAAGAGGCCCATGATCACTCTGGATGAACTGCAGAGATCTACAGCTGAGGTGGGACACTCTGTCCATAGGACAACAATCAGTCGTATATTGCACAAATCTGGCCTTTATGGAAGAGTGGCAAGAAGAAAGCCATTTCTTAAAGATATCCATAAAAAGTGTCGTTTAAAGTTTGCCACAAGCCACCTGGGAGACACACCAAACATGTGGAAGAAGGTGCTCTGGTCAGATGAAACCAAAATTGAACTTTTTGGCAACAATGCAAACCGTTATGTTTGGCGTAAAAGCAACACAGCTCATCACCCTGAACACACCATCCCCACTGTCAAACATGGTGGTGGCAGCATCATGGTTTGGGCCTGCTTTTCTTCAGCAGGGACAGGGAAGATGGTTAAAATTGATGGGAAGATGGATGGAGCCAAATACAGGACCATTCTGGAAGAAAACCTGATGGAGTCTGCAAAAGACCTGAGACTGGGACGGAGATATGTCTTCCAACAAGAAAATGATCCAAAACATAAAGCAAAATCTACAATGGAATGGTTCAAAAATAAACATCTCCAGGTGTTAGAATGGCCAAGTCAAAGTCCAGACCTGAATCCAATCGAGAATCTGTGGAAAGAACTGAAAACTGCTGTTCACAAATGCTCTCCATCCAACCTCACTGAGCTCGAGCTGTTTTGCAAGGAGGAATAGGAAAACATTTCAGTCTCTCGATGTGCAAAACTGATAGAGACATACCCCAGGCGACTTACAGCTGTAATCGCAGCAAAATGTGGCGCTACAAAGTATTAACTTAAGGGGGCTGAATAGTTTTGCATGCCCAATTTTTCAGTTTTTGATTTGTTAAAAAAGTTTGAAATATCCAATAAATGTCTTTCCACTTCATGATTGTGTCCCACTTGTTGTTGATTCTTCACAAAAAAATACAGTTTTATATCTTTATGTTTTAAGCCTGAAATGTGGCAAAAGGTCGCAAAGTTCAAGGGGGCCGAATACTTTCGCAAGGCACTGTATATGCTAACCACTAATACCACAGCACAGAGCTATATTTGATTACCCCAAAACTCACTATACAGCTACCACTAATTCACATTCATTTGATGACCACCACGCATGTTGACCATCTAGCAGTAAGCTAAAGCACAAACTGTCATGAAAGGATCCTAAACATGCTAAACTCTCCTTCACTGAGTGACATATTCACCCCTATTCCCTCTAGGTACCGGTTTGACATTTAGGAGGTTGAAAAGTTCAATGACACCAAATGAGGTGCAGAGAGAAAAGGACAGTATAGTGTATGCTGAATGTACTGTACATCTCACCACTCTTCCTGTTTCTGACATGGACTGCATCGTATTCACAGGATCAAAATACAGCGTTTCAGTCAAAGTGCATTTTGCTCTGTTTGTTTAGAGTGATGATAACGGCTAAAACAGCAGGGGATTGATAAGACCAAATACAGACTATTCTGGACTTTTGTTTTGGCAGAAGACTGGGATTTACTTCTGGTGTGTAGACATATCCAAGTGTATTTAGTTATTTTCAATTACATTTGTCCTGTTGTTATTGCTAAATCCAACCCCCCAAAAAGTTACGATTTCAAACTTCTGCCATCAAGCGCCAGTGTGGACAGACACACACATAGTTCACTGACCCCTGAGTGAAATGGTCTAATGAGAACAGCTTATTCAGAGTCAGGTTTCCGACCCCTAGGTTGTGAAATCTACACAGCAGCAAAGAACATGGGAGTGAAGGATGCATTCAGCTTCTGCCCTGCAGTTCATGTATTGTGTGATAGGCTGTTTGTGATGACCAGTATTGGGTGTAATGTGTTACGTAATCAGATTACTTTTACACTACACTATAAAACCATGAAACCGTGACACGTTTAAAACCTAAACATCAGTGTTTAAAACTTACTTTATTGGCATTGAGATTTGCCAATAGATTGTAAACACAGGCGTTTAGAATGCAACATTAAACATGATAGTTAGCTTTTTCGAGTCAGTTTCCAACCAGGAGAACACCTATATCTACTACGTGTTATGATTTTAAACACTAGTGTTTACTTTCCTGTCGTCCTGTTTAGAGTGCATTTAGTCACTGGAAATTGCTGTGACTTTCCATGCCTTTTATTCAGATCAGTGTTAGGAATGTCTGTCACCTTACCTACATTTCAGCACTGAACATGATATATTTTCAAATTGCATGGTGTTGTTTTTACTCAAATGAGTTGAGTTCATTTCAGTTAACTGTATCAGAGTGAAAATAGGTGAGAGGGGCCTCCTTATCATATTTCCCAGCACGCTTAGTTGTAGGTCCATTTTTTTGAATAGTTTATTTTAATATCTATGTTTCCTCATACACATTGATTGATTAATGTATCTTATACTATGCAAAGATAAATAGCTTAAATGTTTCTAAACGAATCCAATCTGTAAGGGGTTGGATTTATTGCACCCATTACTAAGATATTTCCAGTTTAGATGTTTTAGGTATTGTTTGGTAAATCCTTTACCATAGCAGTCATTCTGAGTGCAGGTTGTGGGTGATAAAATATTCAAATTCTTGGATATCCTCCCTCTGGCTGGTTTCTGATAGTAATCACTTCACAAACCAGCGTGTTGTGACTTGCAGGTCTGTGGCCCATGAGCCAGGACTTTTAGACCACAATGTTGAGGATAACTAGGAAATAACTAAAGGCCTTATGAAATGAATAATATGAAATGAATAATATGTGGTCATAAAGGATTTACTTCTAATTGAAACACATTCATCTTAGGTAGTCACTTGCTTAAGTTATTGAAGGTGAGAACCATATGCAGACACAGGAGGCATATGGTTAGAGTCTTAAAATGGTTATTAATCCAAAGGGGTAGGCAAGAGATTGATCGTGGACAGACAAAAGGGTCAAAACCAGTTCAGAGTCCAAAAGGTACCGAAGGGCAGGCAGAATCAAGCTCAGGGTAGGCAGGATGATCAGGCAGGTGGGAAAGTAGTCTAGAGTCAGGTAGGGGTTAAAACCGGGAAGACTATCAAAAAGAGAATATCAAAAGGAGTACGGGAAAAACACGCTGGTTGACTTGACTAACATACAAGGCGAACTGGCACAGAGAGACGGGAAACACAGGGATAAATACAATGGGGAAAATAAGTGACACCTGGAGGGGGTGGAGACAATCACAGGAACAGCTGAAACAGATCAGGGTGTGACAATGCCACTACCATGTCTCTGTCCAGTGGTGGAAAAAAGTACCCAATTGTCATACTTGAGTAAAAGTAAAGATACCTTAATGGAAAATGACTCAAGTATAAGTCACTCAGTAAAATACTACTTGAGTCTAACAGTACAGTAGTTGGTTTTAAATATACTTAAGAATCTAAAGTAAATGTAAGTACTAAAATGTGTACTAAAACTACTAAAAGTGTAAATAATTTGAAAAGTGTAAATATTTTTTTACATTTATGGATAACAAGAGATACAGTCCAACACTCAGACATCATTTACAAATGAAGCATTTGTGTTTAGTGAGTCCGCCAGATCAGAGGCAGTAGCGATGACCAGGGATGTTCTCTTGATAAGTCCGTGAATTGATAAGTTTCCTGTCTTGCTAAGCATTCGAAAGGTAGCGAGTACTTTTGGGTGTTAGGAAAGAATTTATGGAATAAAAAGAACATTATTTTCTTTAGGAATGTAGTGGAGTAAAATATGTAAAAAATATAAATAAGTACAGATGATGATTATTTTTTTAAATGGTATTTTTTATTTCACATTCAAATACAAGTACAAATTGTTAGAGCCTTGTTGGAGTCTTCTACTGTGAAGTGGGGGCGAATGAGAGGGGATTGAGTCCGAGATCTGGCAGAGTGCCATGAGCTGACCACATGCGTTCACATGATAGTTAGCTTGCGTTCCATTGCAGTTCTACAGACAAAGGAATTCTCCGGTTGGAACATTATTGAAGATTTATGATAAAAACATCATAAAGACTGATTCTATACTTCGTTTGACATGTTTCTACGAACTGTAATATAACTTTTCGTCTGAACTTTGGCATAGACTTGCCTGCGCGTCATGAATTTGGATTACTGGGCTAAACGTGCAAACAAAAAGAAGGTATTTGGACATAAATTATGGACATTATCGAACAAAACAAACATTTATTGTGGAACTGGGATTCCTGGGAGTGCATTCTGATGAAGATCATCAAAGGTAAGTGAATATTTATAATGCTATTTCTGATTTCTGTTGACTCCACAACATGGCTGTTTTGTTGTCTGAGCGCTGTACTCATCACCACCTTCCGGAGACACCTGAAACCCCACCTCTTTAAGGAATACCTAGGATAGGATAAAGTAATCCTTCTCACCCCCCCCCCCCCACCTTAAAAGATTTAGATGCACTATTGTAAAGTGGCTGTTCCACTGGATGTCATAAGGTGAACGCACCAATTTGTAAGTCGCTCTGGATAAGAGCGTCTGCTAAATTACTTAAATGTAAATGTAAATGTGTGCTTTTTCGGTAAAGCTTTTTGAAATCTGACACAGTGGTTCCATTAAGGAGAAGTTTATCTAAAGTTTCATGAATAACACTTGTATTTCCATCAACATTTATGATGAGTATTTCTGTAAATTGATGTGGCTCGCTGGAAAATCACCGGATGTTTTGGAACTACTGAACATAACACGCCAATTTAAACTCAGATTTTTGGGTATAAATATTAACTTTATCGAACAAAACATACATTTATTGTGTAACATGAAGTCCTATGAGTGTCATCTCATGAAGATCATCAAAGGTTAGTGATTACTTTTCTTTCTATTTCTACTTTTTGTGGCTCCTCGCTTTGGCTGGAAAAATGACTGTGTTTTTCTGTGACTAGGTGCTTACCTAACATAATTGTTTGGTGTGCTTTCGCCGTAAAGCCTTTTTTAAATCGGACGCTGTGGCTGGATTAACGAGAAGTTTATTTTTAAAATGGTGTAAAATACTAGTATGCTTGAGGAATTTTAATTATGAAATTTCTGTTATTTTGAAATTGGCGCCTTGCACTTTCACTGGCTGTTGTTGAGGTGGGACGCTACTATCCCGAATATCCCAGAGAGGTTAAGTACTTTACACCACTGTCTCTGTCACTAATAAACACAGTCATGGGTGTGTATCTCTCACCTTCACTCAAAAGGCATGCTGGGAAATATGCAAATACAGCTTTACACCCTACAGTGTTAAAACAACACTCTCAGTGTTTAAAACCTAAACGCCTTGTGCTTAATAAACGTGTCAATCTGTTTAAAAAGTGGTACAGTGAATTAACATCTTTTGGTGTTTACAATCTAAACACTGTGATGCGTTTTTCTTGAAATTCTAAATGCATTGACAGGTTTAAAAAGTGTTACAGAAGTGTTTATTTATATGTTCATATCCTAAACACTTGGTGATACAGTTTATGAGTAAAGGAGTAAAGTAACGTTACTAGCATTACTTTTCAAACTGGGTAATACTATTACAGTTACATTGTAAGGACAGACACTGAGAGACAAGAAGCAAGTCCCAGGAGTGAACATTTCATGAATAAACAGGCAGGAAACAAAACAAGACCAGCGTCTGGACACGTAACAACATTAACGCTGACTCGGGAAAGAAACTGAGGAAGTGACTGATATAGGGGAGGTAATTAATAACGTGATGGAGTCCAGGTGAGTCCGATGAAGCGCTGATGCGCGTAATGATGGTGACAGGTGTGCATAATGATAAGCAGCCTGGTGACCTCAAGCGCCAGAGAGGAGGAGCGGGAGCAGACATGACATACTTTGTCAAATAATGTGTGCGTTACTTTCAGAATCATATCTCTACCGTGGGCGTTTCCTTGATCTGATATCGGCTTGATACCTCATTTAGCCCTCGAGCAAGCAAAGAAAGGCTGTTTGGAGAAATGTCATGACAGCTGCTGTTTATAGAAAAGTATAGAGTTCACACCTCTGATCTTTGCTATTGATGGCATCTGTAATACTGTAGCAAAGCCCTTAGAGGGCTTTACCGTCTAGTGACATGTGTGCCCTCTATACATCTATATTGGTCCATGTATGTGCACTCTATAACCAGAACTGGCGGCTCAGGAGAAAGGTTTTGAATGAAAAGATAGGAAATCTGTACAGATGTTTGGCTTATATATGACTAATTAAGCAGCCCATATGATAGTGCAGCACTTTGTATAGGCCTACTAGCACAGGAAAGCAGCACCAAAAATGAAAGGAGAAACTAGTCATCAAACCTGAGTTAGTATAGCGCATGGAGATTATTTTCATGAAAGTAACACAAAGTAATATAACTAATAATATAACTTGTTACTTGCCACACAAAGTAACATTGTAAAGTAACATGTTACTTTTGTTAAATGTAATGACTAATTTCACATAACTAATCTCAACACTGGTGATGACTAGCCAATCACTCTGCAAGGCAGCAACTTTTCTCCCCTATAGGCACCTTTCACAGTAAGGGATGGAGGACATACAGGGTTCTAGAAGGTACAACCAGTTTTACATACTATACAGGGTACAGAATAACAACTCTACTCATTTTGCCATGGGACGAATAGAGAAATTGAGTAGTTTTACAGCTAATTTCCTGCCATTCCTGGTAATCCAAGATGGCGTAGCAGTAAGTCGTCCTGTCGTCCCGTGCCCTGTATATATCGCATCTTTTTCGTTTTTTTTACATATTTTTCTTTGCATACCTCTTTAAAAACATTTTGCTAAACCTAAGCTTCCAAATACTCTCCTGCAACCCGCCTCACCCAATGTAGCTATTTTTCCTAAAGTATTTATATTTACTTCGGAACCGGAACCCCTCAACTGAAGCTAGCCAGCTAATCCACCAGCTATGCTAGCGGTCTTCAGATAACCGGTCATCAGCTAACCTTTAGCCCGGAAAGCTCTCGCCAGTTCGAACAACGCGACCCTAACCAGAGCACAACGGACCTATTTATTTTTCATCCCCGGATTTCCACCGCAAACGGAACATTTTTCAGCTAGATCTTCACAACTAGCTATCTAGCTAAACTGCAACCCCGGATGATTACCCCTGGCTAGCGTTTCCACCCACTTAGCCTGAAGCTAGCCCGGCCAGAGCACCTGTAGCATACTCCTGGGCTACAATACCCGGGCCCACGACCGGTCTGTCGATGTCACCGCATGAAGAGGAATAAACAGACTCACCCCATCGCGACGCCCCCCAAAGGCTAACTCTCTAGCCCTCGCTATCTCCCTGCTTGCTAATTCGGCCTGCTAACTGCTAGCTTGTCTAGCTCCGGTCCGCTAACTGCTACCTTGTCTAGCCCGGGCCTACGTACCGTTAGCACAGGCCTGCTAACCGTCTGAATCACCGCGTCCCAAACACTCTCTGGACCCATTTACTTTCTATCTCTTTTTGATTTTTAATTTGTTTATACCTTCCGGAAACCTGCCTCACCCAATGTGATACGGAATCGCTATTATTTTTAATTTTTTAGAACACACTCAAGAACCTCCAGACGCTAACCAGCTAACTAGCTACAAGCTATTTAGTCATTGTTAGTTTTTTTAACCTGGATAACACTCGCCAGTCCAGCTTCCCCTGCCCATCCACCGCTGCCCCCTGGACACTGATCTCTTGGCTACATAGCTGACGCACGCTGGACTGTCCATTAATCACGGTACTCCATTCTGCTTGTTTGTTTTATCTGTCGGCCCCGTTGCCTAGTCAACGCCATTTTACCTGCTGTTTGTTGTGCTAGCTGATTAGCCTCGCCTACTGTTTTAGCTAGCTTTCCCAATTCAACACCTGTGATTACTGTATGCCTCGCTGTATGTCTCTCTCAAATGTCAATATGCCTTGTATACTGTTGTTCAGGTTAGTTATCATTGCTTTAGTTCACAATGGAGCCCCTAGTTCCACTCTTCATACCCCTGTTACCTCCTTTGTCCCACCTCCCACACATGCGGTGACCTCACCCATTACAACCAGCACGTCCAGAGATACAACCTCTCTCATCATCACCCAGTGCCTGGGCTTACCTCCGCTGTACCCGCACCCCACCATACCCCTGTCTGCGCATTATGCCCTGAATATATTCTACCATGCCCAGAAACCTGCTCCTCTTATTCTCTGCCCCCAACGCTCTAGGGGACCAGTTTTGATAGCCTTTAGCCGCACTCTCATACTACTCCTTCTCTGTTCCGCGGGTGATGTGGAGGTAAACCCAGGCCCTGCATGTCCCCAGGTACCCTCATTTGTTGACTTCTGTGATCGAAAAAGCCTTGGTTTTATGCATGTCAACATCAGAAGCCTCCTCCCTAAGTTTGTTTTACTCACTGCTTTAGCACACTCTGCTAACCCTGATGTCCTTGCCGTGTCTGAATCCTGGCTCAGGAAGGCCACCAAAAATTCAGAGATTTCCATACCCAACTATAACATCTTCCGTCAAGATAGAACTGCCAAAGGGGGAGGAGTTGCAGTCTACTGCAGAGATAGCCTGCAAAGTAATGTCATACTTTCCAGGTCCATACCCAAACAGTTCGAACTACTAATTTTGAAAATTACTCTCTCCAGAAATAAGTCTCTCACTGTTGCCGCCTGCTACCGACCACCCTCAGCTCCCAGCTGTGCCCTGGACACCATTTGTGAATTGATCGCCCCCCATCTAGCTTCAGAGTTTGTTCTGTTAGGTGACCTAAACTGGGATATGCTTAACACCCCGGCAGTCCTACAATCTAAGCTAGATGCCCTCAATCTCACTCAAATCATCAAGGAACCCACCAGGTACAACCCTAACTCTGTAAACAAGGGCACCCTCATAGACGTCATCCTGACCAACTGGCCTTCCAAATACACCTCCGCTGTCTTCAACCAGGATCTCAGCGATCACTGCCTCATTGCCTGTATCCGCCACGGAGCCGCAGTCAAACGACCACCCCTCATCACTGTCAAACGCTCCCTAAAACACTTCTGTGAGCAGGCCTTTCTAATCGACCTGGCCCGGGTATCCTGGAAGGACATTGACCTCATCCCGTCAGTTGAGGATGCCTGGTCATTCTTTAAAAGTAACTTCCTCACCATTTTAGATAAGCATGCTCCGTTCAAAAAATGCAGAACCAAGAACAGATACAGCCCTTGGTTCACTCCAGACCTGACTGCCCTCGACCAGCAGAAAAACATCCTGTGGCGGACTGCAATAGCATCGAATAGTCCCCGTGATATGCAACTGTTCAGGGAAGTCAGGAACCAATACACGCAGTCAGTCAGGAAAGCTAAGGCCAGCTTCTTCAGGCAGAAGTTTGCATCCTGTAGCTCCAACTCCAAAAAGTTCTGGGACACTGTGAAGTCCATGGAGAACAAGAGCACCTCCTCCCAGCTGCCCACTGCACTGAGGCTAGGTAACACGGTCTCCACAGATAAATCCATGATTATCGAAAACTTCAATAAGCATTTCTCAACGGCTGGCCATGCCTTCTGCCTGGCTACTCCAACCTCGGCCAACAGCTCCCCCCCCCCCCGCAGCTCCTCGCCCAAGCCTCTCCAGGTTCTCCTTTACCCAAATCCAGATAGCAGATGTTCTGAAAGAGCTGCAAAACCTGGACCCGTACAAATCAGCTGGGCTTGACAATCTGGACCCTCTATTTCTGAAACTATCCGCCGCCATTGTCGCAACCCCTATTACCAGCCTGTTCAACCTCTCTTTCATATCGTCTGAGATCCCCAAGGATTGGAAAGCTGCCGCAGTCATCCCCCTCTTCAAAGGGGAGACACCCTGGACCCAAACTGTTATAGACCTATATCCATCCTGCCCTGCCTATCTATGGTCTTCGAAAGCCAAGTCAACAAACAGGTCACTGACCATCTCGAATCCCACCGTACCTTCTCCGCTGTGCAATCTGGTTTCCGAGCCGGTCACGGGTGCACCTCAGCCACACTCAAGGTACTAAACGATATCATAACCGCCATCGATAAAAGACAGTACTGTGCAGCCGTCTTCATCGACCTTGCCAAAGCTTTCGACTCTGTCAATCACCATATTCTTATCGGCAGACTCTGTAGCCTCGGTTTTTCGGATGACTGCCTTGCCTGGTTCACCAATTACTTTGCAGACAGAGTTCAGTGTGTCAAATCGGAGGGCATGCTGTCCGGTCCTCTGGCAGTCTCTATGGGGGTGCCACAGGGTTCAATTCTCGGGCCGACTCTTTTCTCTGTATATATCAATGATGTTGCTCTTGCTGCGGGCGATTCCCTGATCCACCTCTACGCAGACGACACCATTCTATATACTTTCGGCCCGTCATTGGACACTGTGCTATCTAACCTCCAAACGAGCTTCAATGCCATACAACACTCCTTCCGTGGCCTCCAACTGCTCTTAAACGCTAGTAAAACCAAATGCATGCTTTTCAACCGATCGCTGCCTGCACCCGCATGCCCGACTAGCATCACCACCCTGGATGATTCCGACCTTGAATATGTGGACATCTACAAGTACCTAGGTGTCTGGCTAGACTGCAAACTCTCCTTCCAGACTCATATCAAACATCTCCAATCAAAAATCAAATCAAGAGTCGGCTTTCTATTCCGCAACAAAGCCTCCTTCACTCACGCCGCCAAGCTTACCCTAGTAAAACTGACTATCCTACCGATCCTCGACTTCGGCGATGTCATCTACAAAATGGCTTCCAACACTCTACTCAGCAAACTGGATGCAGTCTATCACAGTGCCATCCGTTTTGTCACTAAAGCACCTTATACCACCCACCACTGCGACTTGTATGCTCTAGTCGGCTGGCCCTCGCTACATATTCGTCGCCAGACCCACTGGCTCCAGGTCATCTACAAGTCCATGCTAGGTAAAGCTCCGCCTTATCTCAGTTCACTGGTCACGATGGCAACACCCATCCGTAGCACGCGCTACAGCAGGTGTATCTCACTGATCATCCCTAAAGCCAACACCTCATTTGGCCGCCTTTCGTTCCAGTACTCTGCTGCCTGTGACTGGAATGAACTGCAAAAATCGCTGAAGTTGGAGACTTTTATCTCCCTCACCAACTTCAAACATCAGCTATCTGAGCAGCTAACCGATCGCTGCAGCTGTACATAGTGTATTGGTAAATAGCCCACCCATTTTCACCTACCTCATTCCCATACTGTTTTTATACTGTTTTTATTTATTTACTTTTCTGCTCTTTTGCACACCAATATCTCTACCTGTACATGACCATCTGATCATTTATCACTCCAGTGTTAATCTGCAAAATTGTAATTATTCGCCTACCTCATGCCTTTTGCACACATTGTATATAGACTGCCCCTTTTTTTCTACTGTGTTATTGACTTGTTAATTGTTTACTCCATGTGTAACTCTGTGTTGTCTGTTCACACTGCTATGCTTTATCTTGGCCAGGTCGCAGTTGCAAATGAGAACTTGTTCTCAACTAGCCTACCTGGTTAAATAAAGGTGAAATAAAAAAATATATTTTTTTTTGCCATAGGGTGGAGAGAAATGTTTGCAGTTTTTAATAAGATATCTGAGTGAGAGTGAATAATAAAGTCAATGTTGGCCCCCTGTGTAACGGTTTTCTTCCTCTTCTGACGAGGAGTATGAAGGATCGGACCAATGCGCAGCGTAGTAAGTGTTCATGTTATTTTATTGGAACAGAAGCACTAAACAAAATAACAAAGAGAGTGAAACGAAATCTAAACAGTCCTGTAAGGTGCAGCAACACAAAACAGAAAACAACTACCCACAAATCATAGTGGGAAAACAGGCTGCCTAAGTAAGTATGGTTCTCAATCAGAGACAACAATTGACAGCTGCCTCTGATTGGGAACCATACCAGGCCAAAACCAGAAATTCAAAATCTAGAACAAAAACCTAGAATGCCCTCACGCCCTGACCAAACTAAAATAGAGACATACAAAAGGAACTAAGGTCAGGACGTGACACCCTGGTTGGTAATTCGACCATGAGTACAACAAGTTTAGATAGCTGACAGCAGTGGCGACTTTAGCATTTAAATCTTGGTCGGGCCAAAAAATATATATGTTTTAGATGCATGCCAGCAAAGCCATTAAACAACACAGGACAACATTAAACAATACTTTAATTGCACTATAACGGTGACAAACGGTGCCCACAAACTGTGAGGGCCTACATAAAGCTGTCCCAACCGCAGAGCTTTTTTTTCAGCACCATGGAGTGAATTCTTACCACTGCTACACCTGGCTATCAGTGGAGCCTTCTCTGGCAGAATTCAGAACATGAGCCGTTTTTAAAGTATTCTCCCTGTACACCAAGTCAGAACCGTAGGATACATAAAGGGGGCATATAAGCAGACAATGAAAACTCTTACAATATTCGCCGATTACATTTCTCTAAAAAAGGCTATAGGCTAGATGTGCACCACCAAGTAAGAACAGCAGGCTAAGTTATGAGGGGAAAAGGTACCAAATTATTAGGGTGAGGCTCATGGGCTACTAACAGCTTACGACATAACATACACTTAGCATTACCTTAGCTACATTCCAGTATACATATCGCCCTGGCATATTACATCATTTGTGCAGCAGCATACAATACATTTTTGGACTCACCTTGTTGTGCTGTGCTCACTTAAACAGGAAGGTGGTCTGTGTGGGTAAATTCTGTCATCAAACTTTGTCATGAAAGTCTGGCATTCTCTGGATTTATGGTGCTTTCAAGACAACTGGGAACTCAGGTGCTTTCAAGACAACTGGGAACAAAAAAAAACAAGGTTGAATGAGTTCCCGACTCATTCCGAGTTGGATGACCGTTCAAAACATATTTTCCCAGTTGGAGCTAGTTCCCAGTTGTCTTGAACTCACTGAAGTCTGAGATTTCCAGTTACGAGTTTCCAGTTATTTTGAACGTGGCAGAAGTCATGCTGGATTGACAGCATGAATGTTTATCCTTTTAAGCTTGTAAAAGAGACCCTTAAACCCAGACTTGGACCACACAGTCACTCCACTGAATAGCAGGCTAGTGATTGCTTTGCAATGCTTGCAGTTTACCACTGATTCCTTCCAAACTACTCGTTGTTGAATTAGCGATTTCCAACATGTTGTGTAATGTTTATATCCAATGGCCGATGAGCACCGATACGTTCTACAGTAATCTATAATGTCTCTTCACATGACAAGGATCGAAAAGGATTTGCCAGTAGATTGTCGACTTGATTCATGATGATAACTGCTAGCTAAGATTTTGAAAGTATGATGTTGACATGATCAGTCCAATCAAAGCTACTGTAGATATAACGTGATTTGACATCATTTTATCTGTTTCCTATGGCCTTGAGCCTTCTTGGATCAACACTTCTAATGTAACTCTATGGCAGCCCCCAAGGGGCTTGAATTTATGCTGAATGACGGGTCGCTAGACTAATTTACCAATCTAAAAAAGTTTTGCTGACATGGGCTAACTGAGTGACTGTCGTGACTAATATAACAAGAGAAAAACTGCTGATGCACAAGCACATTTCGAAATTGCACCATGTGTATTCTACTATTCTAATTCTCAACAGTAAGTTGAGACCCCGGCTGAGTTCCCGAAAAACATAACAAATCAAATGTAAAAAGGTTCAGGTAGTCAGTTGCCCATCCCTGCTCACTGAGTCTAAATGGCCCTTCGGAACAAAAAACAGTTATGGGGGGTTTGTGGGTTAAAACATAAAACACCAACACTGAGAAGGAGGCCCCGAAACATGCTGCCTACCTCTCTGATTACTGATTTGGTGCAGGTAAAAAATATTTACTCTAAACAAAAACTTAGTCCAAAGGGAAATCTGTCAAATCTCACCATGACAAAATATATTACATTACATAATAATATAAAAAGCAACCAACTGCTTCAATCCCCTGGCCATAAGACTGTTAAAATGGATAACTACTTCTCTCCCACAGACTATCCACATTGACTCTATGCCCATCCACGGGTCTCTACCTATGCTGCTGCTAAAAGGATTATAGATTAGATGTATTACTCCATTACGCTGCTGTCCATTCATTATTTATTGAAAAACTGCTGATGCACAACCTACTTTTTCAAATTGCACCTTGTGTATTTTACTATTCTAATTCTCAACAGTAAGTTGCGACCCCGACTGAGTTCCTAAAAACAAAAAACATTTCATTAGAAAAGGGAAGCAGGCCGCCAGTTGCCCATCCCTGCTCACGGAGTCTAAATGGCCCTTAGGAACGAACAACAGTTATGGGGGTTTTGTGGGTTAAAACAACACCAACACCAACACTGAGAATAAGACCTCTGAAACATGCTGCTTACTTCTTTGATTACTGATTTGGTGCAGGTAAGAGAATCCGTTTAAAAAATATATATTCTAAAGAAAAACATAGTCCAAAAGAAAACAATTCAAAGTTCCCCATGTCAAAGTATGTTACATTACATAACAATATAAAAATAACCAAAGACTGAATCTTAAATGTCTAGTTTAGCAGAAAGTATTTGTTTTCACAATAAGGGTAAATCTGTAATTGAAGTGGTAATATCAAAGGGACAGTTCACTCCAAAATGAACCTTTTCTCAACTTTGAAAGTGGTTTAAAGTCAAGTTGAGTGATATGTTGTGAAGATCCTGTTACATGTTTTAACAGATATCTGGAGGCCTTCATCCCAAATGAATGGAGAATAGTAACACCATGTAATTCCACTTAGTGATAGTAGTGAGGGCATAGATTTTTCATACTTTGTTGTACTGGTCCTCTGTGGGAATCGAATCCACTCAACCCTGGCGTTGCAAGCACCACACTCAACCAACTGAGCCACACAGGACCCGTGACTTCCTCAGGGAAGCTGATGCTGAATTAGAAAATAAGGCAGTTGGATGATTATGAAGGCTATGTTAAAATTACACCCTGTTGCTGCAGCAATAGCACTAAATCAGTCACTGAGGTAAAGTGTGCTTGTAGTGTGGTGTGTGTGTGTGTGTGTGAGTGTGTCCGACGCTAGGGCACAATTAGTTCACTAATCATGGTGGGAGTCTCAGAGGCAGTGATGGTAGAGCTGCTAGTACCGCCAATTATTCACCCTTCTTCCATTAGGCCTGCCATAGAGTAGTCTGGGACTCAGCAAAACATTCCTCTATAACACAAATTAATGCTTTACACTGAGTGTACAAAACATTAGGTACACCTGCTCTTTCCAAGACATAAACTGATCAGGTGATTCCAGGAGAAATGTATGATCCCTTATTGATGTCACTTGTTAAATCCACTTTAATCAGTGTAGATGAAGGCGAGGAGACAGGTTAAAGATGAATGTTTAACCGTCGAGACAATTGAGATATTGATTTTGTATGTGTGCCATTCAGAGGGTGAATGGGCAAGATTAAATATTAAGTGCCTTTGAACAGGATTTGTTAGTAGGTGCCAGGCGCACCGGGTTGAATATGTCAAGAATTACAATGCTGCTGGGTTTTCCACACTCAACAGTTTCCTGTGTGTATATAGAATGATCCACCTCCCAAAGGACATTCAGCCGACTTGACACAACTTTTGGAAGTATTGGAGTCAACATTGGCCAGCATCCCTAGGGAACACTTTCGGCGAAGCTTGATGAATTGAAAGGGGGGTGCAACTTAATATTAGGAAGGTGCATAATATGCTGAAAATGTGCTATACACTTCATAGAGTTTATACGGTCGACTCACACTTGACTCCCACATGATATTCTACTTTTGATTCATTCACTTTTCCCTCGTAAAGAGCGACCTTTGTGTCATTGATGTTTGACACCAGAGCAGAAGTCATATACTAGCCTACTAGTTTATCTGTCGATGGCAGCACAAGTGCTTGTATGAAGCTGTCCAATGGCGAAGGTCTACTGTTGACACTGTCAGTAAGCTGTGCTCCTGTTTTTCACTTGTCATTTCACACTGACTCAGGCTAATGGCTGACATTTTCCCTTGTGGAGTTGTCACTGAACAGACTCAAAACAACTTGTTATTCTGCCTTGACTTCTAACAAGCTGTTCTAACAGGCCTACCTATCCAGGACTATAAAGGGACTATCATCATTACTATCTCTCTATATCTCTTTCCCCACCTTTCTTTCTCTATCTCTCTCCCACACCTCTCTCTCTCTTCCACTCTCTCTCTCCGTCATCATATTTTTCTGGAACTAATTAGCATATCACACAGTCCTGACAGGGGGAGACAGAGGAGCCTCTGCTACAGTTCAGCCCGTGTCACTTCCACTGCCACTCATAACCAGAGAAAGATAATGGGATCGCGGCATTCGCCAACCCGGCTGTCATTCCAGCTCATTAGGCCAATTGTTGTGTGAGAATGGGTCTGTTTGATATGAGCACCAGGACAGGGAGGTTACACCCAACCCTGAGGTGGTAGGAGGCTGGAAGAAACTAGTAATAGATGCAGAGGAACACAGATGGGCTGCTGAGGAGCTTTGATCGCTACCCTGGATACAGACAGCCACAATAGCTAGGAGTTTTGTTATATGAACAGATTAATAGAATCCAGCGTTTTGCTAGAGAAAGCCTGTTCCTGTGTGGGTGTGTGCAGACTGTCAAATATCTATTCCGGAAGGCAGAACAACAGTGGAGCAAGAGCTTCAAGTTCCTCAGTGTCATCACTGATGACTTAACATGGTCCTCTCACACCAGAACTGTCGTGAAGAAGGCACGGCAATGCCTCTTCTCCCTCAGGAGGATGGACATTTTTTTAATGGACCCTCAAATCATCAGGAACTTTTACAGCTGCACCATTGACAGTATCCTGACTGGTTGTATCACTGTCTGGTATAGCAACTACACCGCCCATGACCGGAAGGCTGTGCAAAGGGTGGTCCGGACGGGAAAGCGCATCACTGGGAGTGAGCTCCGAGTCAACCAGGACGTACATGTACATTACCATTAGTACATTACCATATTACCATTGTCACTTTTACAAGTACATATTACCATTAGTATTTATCTATGTATCCTGCTACTGGTCACTTTTACTCCTGTTTACAAGACATATTACCATTAGTACATTACCATAAGTATTTATATATTCCTGCTACGAATACATTTTCAGCCCTGTTTACTGTACATGTACAGTTGAAGTCAGAAGTTTACATACCCTTAGGTTGGAGTCATTAAAACTGGTTTTTCAACCACTCCACAAATTTATTGTTAACAAACTATAGTTTTGGCATGTCGGTTTGGAAATCTACTTTGTGCATGAAAAAAGTAACTTTTCCAACAATTGTTTACAGACAAATTATTTCACTTCTAATTCACTGTATTACAATTCCAGGGGGTCAGAAGTTTACATACACTAAGTTGACTGTACCTTTTAAACAGCTTGGAAAATTCCAGAAAATTATGTCATGGCTTTAGAAACTTCTGATAGGCTAAAATACATAATTTGAGTCAATTTGAGGTTACCTGTGGATGTAGTTCAAGGCCTACCTTCAAACTCAGGACCTCTTTGCTTGACATCAGAGGAAATCAAAAGAAATCAGCCAAGACCTCTGAAAAAAATTGTAGACCTCCACAAGTCTGGTTCATCATTGGGTGCAATTTCCAAACGGCTGAAGGTACCACGTTCATCTGTACAAACAATAGTATGCAAATATAAACACCATGGGACCACGCAGCAGTCACACCGCTCAGGAAGGAGACGCGTTCTGTCTCCTAGAGATGAACGTACTTTGGTGTGAAAAGTGCAAATCAATCCCAGAACAACAGTAAAGGACCTTTTGAAGATGCTAGAGGAAACAGGTACAAAAGTATCTATATCCACAGTAAAACGAATCCTAGATCGACATAACCTGAAAGACCGCTCAGCAAGGAAGAAGCCACTGCTCCAAAACCACCATAAAAAAGCCAGACTACGGTTTGCAACTGCACATGGGGACAAAGATCGTACTTCTTGGAGAAATGCCCTCTGGTCTGATGAAACAAAAATAGAACTGTTTGGCCATAATAACCATCATTATGTTTGGAGGAAAAAGGGGGAGGCTTGCAAGCCAAAGAACACCATCCCAACCGTGAAGCACGGGGGTGGCAGCATCATGTTGTGGGGTGCCTTGCTGCAGGAGGGACTGGTGCACTTCACAAAATAGATGCCATCATGAGGTAGGAAAATTATGTGGATATATTGAAGCAACATCTCAAGACATCAGTCAGGAAGTTAAAGCTTGGTAGCAAATGGGTCTTCCAAATGGACAATGACCCCCAAGCATACTTCCAAAGTTGTGGCAAAATGGCTTAAGGACAACAAAGTCAAGTATTGGAGTGGCCATCACAATGCTCTGACCTCAATCCTCTAGAAAATTTGTGGGTAGAACTGAAAAAGCTTGTGCGAGCAAGGAGGCCTACAAACCTGACTCAGTTACACCAGCTGTCAGGAGGAATGGGCCAAAATTCACCCAACTTATTGTGGGAAGCTTGTGGAAGGTTACCCGAAACGTTTGACCCAAGTTAAACAATTTAAAGGCAAAGCTACCAAATACTAATTGAGTGTATATAAACATCTGACCGACTGGGAATGTGATGAAAGAAATAAAAGCTGAAATAAATGATTTTCTCTACTATTATTCTGACATTTCACATTCTTAAAATAAAGTGGTGATCCTAACTGACCTAAGACAGGGAATTTTTACTTGGATTAAATGTCAGGAATAGTGAAAAACTGAGTTGAAATGTATTTGGTTAAGGTGTATGTAAACTTCTGACTTCAACTGTATATCCTACTAGGTATAAACCTAGGTATAAACCCACCTCAACCATTCCATTGAAAAAGATACTGGCCCTGACCGGTATATACACCTGCATTCTTGTGTTTCTTTAACACCCATCGTAGTTCTTGTGTGGCTTTAAATGTAACCGCTATTTTTTATTATATTATCTATACTGAACAAAAATATAAAACGCAACATGCAACAATTTCAAAGATTTTACTGAGTTACAGTTCATAGAAAGAAATCAGTCAATTAATTAAACCCTAATCTATGGATTTGACTGGGCCGGGGCTGGGCAGGGGCACAGGCCCACCCACTGGGGGAGCCAGGCCCAACCAATCAGAATTCGTTTTTTCTTACAAAAAAGGCTTTATTACATACTGAAATACTCCTCAGTTTCATCAGCTGTCCGGGTGTCTGGTCTCAGTTGATCCCGCAGATGGAGAAGCCGGATGTGGAGGTCCTGGGCTGGCGTGGTTACACGTGGTCTGCGCTTGTGAGGCCGGTTGAACGTGCTGCCAAATTCTCTAAAACGATGTTGGAGGCAGCTTATGGTAGATTGATTATTTTGGCAAATGATAAATGCTCTCTTACAGTAATGTAAACAAATTTGTGCGCAAAATTTGAAAGAAATATGTTTTTGTGCGTATGGAAAGATTATGGGTTCTGGGATCAACTGCTAACATGTTGCGTTATATTTTTGTTCAGTATATATAATTATTACTATCACTGCATTGTTGGAAAGAGCTCTCAAGGTAATAATTGCACTGTACTGATTTACACCTGTTGTATCCTGTGCTCTTGGAAAATAAACTTTGAAACTTGAAACAGTCACCTTCCAAAAGGGGTCTGGAACAATGAGCAGACCACCTGTAGCATGGGTGGTGGGAGGCAATTTAACCTTTGTTGATATACAATCAGTAGTATTATAATATCATCCAAACCTAAGACACACCCTTTCCGTACTGTACTACTCTACAGCCACAGCTCAGCTTATCTCACTGTCTAATTACAATTAAAAAACGTATTAAGCTCTTCCACAGATGGAACCTTCAAACAAACATGATACACATTCACACACAGATGCATGCTTCCACATTCACACACATGTTCATGGCCTACATCCATTACAATCTACAAAAAAATCCATCTGTTTAAAGTACAATAAATTGAGACCAGAGAGAGGTGAAATATAACTGTTTCGGTAAATCTCTAACGCTGCTTGCCTTGCCAGGAGAAACAGCTTGGACAAAAGATTAGACACTGGCTAACAAGTCACCACAACACAGTGGAAAGTTGGTTTGCTTTCTTCTAGAAGACAGGCACCTTAATCAAAGGTGTTTGTGTGTGTGTGTGTGTGTGTGTGTGTGTGCAGTAGAGCTGGAATTGCAGAGAGAGCAGAATAGGGAAGAAGGGAACAGACTGAGTGAGTGAGTGAGTGAGTGAGTGAGTGAGTGAGTGAGTGAGTGAGTGAGTGAGTGAGTGAGAGAGAGAGAGAGGGGGGAGATGGAGGAGAGGGAAAGGGAAAATGATAATACAGAGAATAGTATGCACTTCCTCATACACACGAGCGTACTGATGTAAAAAGGGCTTTATAAATACATTTGATTGATTGATTGGTGTAGTGTGTGTTTGTGGCCAGAAGGAAAGAGTATATTGAATACAGTGGAGGCTCCTCAGAGGAGGAAGGGAAGGCCAATCCTCCCCAGTGAATTTAAGACATACATTTAAATAGTTAAACATTGAAAAGATTATCCTTTTCAGATGAAACTATAGTAAATATATTCACGTCACCAAATAATTGATTAAAACACACAGTTTTGTAATTAATGAGATCTACAATAGCCTCAATAGCACTCTGTAGGGTAGCACCATGGTGTAGCTGGAGGACAGCTAGTTTCTGTCCCCCTCTGGGTAAATTGACTTCAATTCAAAACCTAGGAGGCTCATGGTTCTTACCCCCTTCCATAGACTCACACAGTAATTATGACAACTTCCGGAGGATGTCCTCTAACCTATCAGTGCTCTTGCAGCATGAACTGACATGTTGTCCACCCGATCAAAGGATCAGAAAATGAATCTAGTACTGAACGCATAAGCCACAACTACCTAGCACAACAGTGCATAAAATGTGGTGAGTAGTTGACTCAAAGAGAGAGAAAATAATAGTTGAACAGTTTTGAACAAATTCATTTCTTTAAAAATGAAGGAGAAGCGATAGAGAGAATGACAGAGATCGATTTTTTTTTTCACTTTCACTTTGCTAGCAAATTCAGCTAGCTAGTTTAGCCTACTCAAACACCTGGCTCAAACAGAGAGTGATGATATGTTAGCTATCTGGCTATGGCTATCCAACACCGGAACTCTTCCAAGTCCAAGTCAATGTAAGTTTGATTCATTTATTGCCACCGGAACCCACCGGTGTAACTGATAAACTGCTTGCTGACTGTACTGCATGATAGCGGTAGCGGGTTTACTAATGCGTTAGTTCTAGTAGCTACAGTGGGGCAAAAAAGTATTTAGTCAGCCACCAATTGTGCAAGTTCTCCCACTTAAAAAGATGAGAGAGGCCTGTAATTTTCATCATAGGTACACTTCAACTATGACAGACAAAATGAGGAAAAAAATCCAGAAAATCACATTGTAGGATTTTTTATGAATTTATTTGCAAATTATGGTGGAAAATAAGTATTTGGTCAATAACAAAAGATTATCTCAATACTTTGTTATATATCCTTTGTTGGCAATGACAGAGGTCAAACGTTTTCTGTAAGTCTTCACAAGGTTTTCACACACTGTTGCTGATATTTTGGCCCATTCCTCCATGAAGATCTCCTCTAGAGCAGTGATGTTTTGGGGCTGTTGCTGGGCAACACGGACTTTCAACTCCCTCCAAAGATTTTCTATGGGGTTGAGATCTGGAGACTGGCTAGGCCACTCCAGGACCTTGAAATGCTTCTTACGAAGCCACTCCTTCGTTGCCCGGGTGGTGTGTTTGGGATCATTTTCATGTTGAAAGACCCAGCCACATTTCATCTTCAATGCCCTTGCTGATGGAAGGAGGTTTTCACTAAACATCTCACGATACATGGCCCCATTCATTGTTTCCTGTACACGGATCAGTCAAATCAAATCAAATTGTATTTGTCACATACGCATGGTTAGCAGATGTTAATGCGAGTGTAGCGAAATGCTTGTGCTTCTAGTTCCGACAATGCAGTAATAACCAACAAGTAATCTAACTAACAATTCCAAAACTACTGTCTTATACACAGTGTAAGGGGATAAAGAATATGTACATAAAGATATATGAATGAGTGATGGTACAGAGCAGCATAGGCAAGATACAGTAGATGGTATCGAGTACAGTATATACATATGAGATGAGTATGTAAACAAAGTGGCATAGTTAAAGTGGCTAGTGATACATGTATTACATAAGGATGCAGTCGATGATATAGAGTACAGTATATACGTATGCATATGAGATGAATAATGTAGGGTATGTAACATTATATTAGGTAGCATTGTTTAAAGTGGCTAGTGATATACTTTACATAATTTCCCATCAATTCCCATTATTAAAGTGGCTGGAGTTGAGTCAGTGTCAGTGTGTTGGCAGCAGCCACTCAATGTTAGTGGTGGCTGTTTACAGTCTGATGGCCTTGCGATAGAAGCTGTTTTTCAGTCTCTCGGTCCCAGCTTTGATGCACCTGTACTGACCTCGCCTTCTGGATGATAGCGGGGTGAACAGGCAGTGGCTCGGTGGTTGTTGTCCTTGATGATCTTTATGGCCTTCCTGTAACATCGGGTGGTGTAGGTGTCCTGGAGGACAGACCTCACTACCCTTGTGCAGACCTCACTACCTTCTGGAGAGCCTTACGGTTGTGGGCGGAGCAGTTGCCGTACCAGGCGGTGATACAGCCCGACAGGATGCTCTCGATTGTGCATCTGTAGAAGTTTGTGAGTGCTTTTGGTGACAAGCCGAATTTCTTCAGCCTCCTGAGGTTGAAGAGGTGCTGCTGCGCCTTCTTCACGATGCTGTCTGTGTGAGTGGACCAATTCAATTCAATTTGTCTGTGATGTGTATGCCGAGGAACTTAAAACGTACTACCCTCTACACTACTGTTCCATCGATGTGGATAGGAGGGTGTTCCCTCTGCTGTTTCCTGAAGTCCACAATCATCTCCTTAGTTTTGTTGACGTTGAGTGTGAGGTTATTTTCCTGACACCACACTCCGAGGGCCCTCACCTCCTCCCTGTAGGCCGTCTCGTCGTTGTTGGTAATCAGGCCTACCACTGTTGTGTCGTCCGCAAACTTAATGATTGAGTTGGAGGCGTGCGTGGCCACGCAGTCGTGGGTGAACAGGGAGTACAGGAGAGGGCTCAGAACGCACCCTTGTGGGGCCCCAGTGTTGAGGATCAGCAGGGTGGAGATGTTGTTGCCTACACTCACCACCTGGGGGCGGCCCGTCAGGAAGTCCAGTACCCAGTTGCACAGGGCGGGGTCGAGACCCAGGGTCTCGAGCTTGATGACGAGCTTGGAGGGTACTATGGTGTTGAATGCCGAGCTGTAGTCGATGAACAGCATTCTCACATAGGTATTCCTCTTGTCCAGATGGGTTAGGGCAGTGTGCAGTGTGGTTGAGATTGCATCGTCTGTGGACCTATTTGGGCGGTAAGCAAATTGGAGTGGGTCTAGGGTGTCAGGTAGGGTGGAGGTGATATGGTCCTTGACTAGTCTCTCAAAGCACTTCATGATGGCGGAAGTGAGTGCTACGGGGCGGTAGTCGTTTAGCTCAGTTACCTTAGCTTTCTTGGGAACAGGAACAATGGTGGCCCTCTTGAAGCATGTGGGAACAGCAGACTGGTATAGGGATTGATTGAATATGTCCGTAAACACACCGGCCAGCTGGTCTGCGCATGCTCTGAGGGCGCGGCTGGGGATGCCGTCTGGGCCTGCAGCCTTGCGAGGGTTAACACGTTTAAATGTTTTACTCACCTTGGCTGCAGTGAAGGAGAGTCCGCATGTTTTCGTTGCAGGCCGTGTCAGTGGCACTGTATTGTCCTCAAAGCGGGCAAAAGTTATTTAGTCTGCCTGGGAGCAAGACATTCTGGTCCGTGACTGGGCTGGTTTTCTTCTTGTAGTCCGTGATTGACTGTAGACCCTGCCACATTCCTCTTGTGTCTGAGCCGTTGAATTGAGATTCTACTTTGTCTCTATACTGACGCTTAGCTTGTTTGATAGCCTTGCGGAGGGAATAGCTGCACTGTTTGTATTCGGTCATGTTACCAGACACCTTGCCCTGATTAAAAGCAGTGGTTCGCGCTTTCAGTTTCACGCGAATGCTGCCATCAATCCACGGTTTCTGGTTAGGGAATGTTTTAATCGTTGCTATGGGAACGACATCTTCAACGCACGTTCTAATGAACTCGCACACCGAATCAGCGTATTCGTCAATGTTGTTATCTGACGCAATACGAAACATGTCCCAGTCCACGTGATGGAAGCAGTCTTGGAGAGTGGAATCAGCTTGGTCGGACCAGTCGTCCTGGTCCCTTTGCAGAAAAACAGCCCCAAAGCATGATGTTTCCACCCCCATGCTTCACAGTAGGTATGGTGTTCTTTGGATGCAACTCAGCACGACAAGTTGAGTTTTTACCAAAAAGTTATATTTTGGTTTCATCAGACCATATGACATTCTCCCAATCTTCTTCTGGATCATCCAAATGCTCTCTAGCAAACTCCAGACGGGCCTGGACATGTACTGGCTTAAGCAGGGGGACACGTCTGGCACTGCAGGATTTGAGTCCCTGGCGGCGTAGTGTGTTACTGATGGTAGGCTTTGTTACTTTGGTCCCAGCTCTCTGCAGGTCATTCACTAGGTCCCCCTGTGTGGTTCTGGGATTTTTGCTCACCGTTCTTGTTATCATTTTGACCTCACGGGGTGAGATCTTGCGTGGAGCCCCAGATCGAGGGAGATTATTAGTGGCCTTGTATGTCTTCCATTTCCTAATAATTGCTCCCACAGTTGATTTCTTCAAACCAAGCTGCTTACCTATTGCAGATTCAGTCTTCCCAGCCTGGTGCAGGTCTACAATTTTGTTTCTGGTGTCCTTTGACAGCTCTTTGGTCTTGGCCATAGTGGAGTTTGGAGTGTGATTGTTTGAGGTTGTGGACAGGTGTCTTTTATACTGATAACAAGTTCAAACATGTGCCATTAATACAGGTAACGAGTGGAGGACAGAGGAGCCTCTTAAAGTTACAGGTCTGTGAAAGCCAGAAATCTTGCTTGTTTGTAGGTGACCAAATATTTATTTTCCACCATAATTTGCAAATAAATTCATAAAAAATCCTACAATGTGATTTTCTGGAGAAAAAATAATCATTTTGTCTTTCATAGTTGAAGTTTACCTATAATGAAAATTACAGGCCTCTCTCATCTTTTTAAGTGGGAGAACTTGCACAATTGGTGGCTGACTAAATACTTTTTTTGCCCCACTGTATGTTGACTATGACGTTAGCCAATATGGTGACAACAATGTAGGCTATGCATAGCAGTTAGCGGTTATGATATAAAGTTTGACTAGGAAAGATTTTTCACCTAGTCACAGACAGCTGTAATGTTGTGCACTGTGGTCCACAAGCGAAGGGAGAAGGCAAGAGGAGGAGAAGGAATTACACCATGAGCAAAATTATTATGCTGTTTGTATGTGGCTGCTATGAAAGTGAACTGTGTTTGCGTGTGATCAGGGGTGTATTCATTCTGCCGATTTAGTTGAAAAATGTTTCTTAAAACAGAAGCAAATGGAACGAAACGGGGAAGAACATACCTGAATTTGTCCAATAGAAACTCTCGTTTGCAACTGTTGGACTAATGATTACACCCTAGATCAGATAGATGCAGGCAAGAGTGTGCAAGCGGTATTGCATGTGTCAATATCTGTCACCTTGATTACTCTAATATTTATCTCGACCTGGGAACCGACGTTGTAAACTTTCATTCATAGGCAAGGTTATAGCAACCTCATGATGGGTATAGGGACAATTTGAGTATCATGTAGTAGACTAAACCTATCGATTTTACAATGAGCTGGGTGAATGGAATATGAATGACAGTCATCCAATATGCTGTAATAGAAATAAGACCATGCTCATTTAAATAATAATCGTCCTCCCTCATCTTAAACGTCACCGACTGCCACTGTTTGAATCTCCACTCGCACATATGATACCACAAGGCATATTAGCTACATCATAAAATACAATGACATAAAAATATAAAACCATTTTTTATGGTCAAATTAAGATAGTAGGACTTCCTGCATAGAGAAAACAACTCGCTGATAGAAGTAAACCCTCAGTTCCTGCCTGGTGAATTTATTTTATCAAGGGTAATAGCTGGCTAAAATGCTAACATCCTTAGCTGCATTACTAGTGAGGTTCTAAGCAAATGCTAAAAAATAAAAGGAGAGCTAGCAGCTCACGCTCTTGGCCAACATTCCATTCAGCTTGTGTACAAAGATGACATTCTAGCTAAACACTGTAGATCCGAATCAATGTATGAATAAGGTTTACAAGGAGCATATTTCACTAGTTTAAGTTTAAATCACATAATTAGCATACTTTCTCTGAAAGGAGCCAAAATAAATAAAAAGTGGGAAATGCAAGTGGTAGTTTCAAGGGAAAAGGGCCGTACCATTCTAACTAGCTACAGTTCTTGATTATCATATTTTCTTATACCAGCTCTGCTAAACTCAATGATAGATTTGTTTTGGTTTATAATTATACACACCAACATAGACATGGTAAAACAATAATGCAACAATATACCACAGTGGAAAATGTATTCCAAAATATAAAACACTCTAAAGTGATTTGACCAAGTCCACTCTAAGATCCCTCTGCGGAATCAACCCCCCTAAAACACAGTCCAAAGTAAAATTGTCATACCTCTGGCCAGCTATATCAAAATAAAAGTTTGAATACTAACTGTAGGGGACAACATTACCTTTCAATAGGATACAGTGAAATAGCCCTATACTGTCAGTCACATTAAGTGCACAGTGATAGAGTCCTCTCTGTTGTCAGCGCTGTGTGGTGAGAACACAGTGATGTATCCCACTGTAGCCTGCCTCTCCAGCCCGCCATGCACTCGTACTAATTGAAGGATGGAGAGTTAGAAAGGGGAGAGGAGGGATGAGAAGGAGCCTCTGGGGTGGAAGCGATGAAAAGAGGAGACAGAGGTACAGTACAGGACACTGGGGGGGTCAACAATTCACATCCTCAAATATTTTCACAGATCGAGAGAACAGACGTGAAAACAGACGCATTCTACGTACCTTATTTACAGACACTCTGTCTTGCTTTCTGAGGAGAATGCTATACACTCCTACTGCCATCCTAGACCTGGGACGGAATGATGACACACACAGGTCCGTCTGTTCTCATGTGTGTGTGTGTGTGTGTGAGAGGGAGGTATGTCGGCCTGTCTTTGTCTCCTGTGGAAAAGCTGTAAGGGGATATGGAGCTGGGAAACAATACCTGTTCAATCAAGCAGGCTGGCCAGGTCTGAGCTCAGCTCAACTAGACTCAGACAGGCTAGCAGAGGTGGGGATTGGGGTAAATTTAAGCAATAAAGCCCGAGGAGGAGTGGAATCCAGGCACTATGCTTTGCGTTGTGCGTAAGAACAGCCCTTAGCAATGGTATATTGGCCATATACTACAAAACCCTGAGGTACCTTATTGCTATTAAAAACTGGTTACCAACGTAAGTAAACCAATAAATAGTTGTTTTTTGTCATACCAATGTTATACGGTCTGAAATACCACGGCTTTCAGCCAATCAGCATCCAGGGCTTGAACCACCAGGTTTATAATATAGAATACCCACACTGTGTCCTGCCAGCAAGACTAGGGGAGGCCTCCTGTCAGCAGCAGGGAGGTTGTGTGTGTGCATGAGTGCGTACCTGTGTGTCTGGTGTTTGGGTAAACACTCTCTTTAATTAGAGGTAATCCACACCAGCATTAACAATAGATAAGGGTGTGTGTGTGTGTAGAAACTCCTAACTCCTGTGTTTGATATTGAGATTTGTGTTCAGAAGCGCACACACAGAACATTCTACACAGCTATTCTCCTCACATCCCTTCTGCTATAGAAAGGATAGCGTGTCTCACTCATGTCAATGAGGATTCTGGGTATTTAGCCTCTCTCAAACCTCTCAAGCCTCAAACTGATCCCAAATTGAGTCAAAATGTATCTATGAATGGCAGCTGAGGACAAGCCTGATGTAATATACTGGCCAGCTTTGCTAGGGAGAATAGATACACATGGATCTTCCTCAACATTCTTCTCCAAGTAGGATTTTCAACTTACCCCCAGGTTTGGAAACATCAGTCCTATGCTTTCTTGCACCTCATTTGTTGTTTCATAATGTAATGGTGTTTTGAATATCTCTCACTTTGTTGCTGTACGTACCAGCAGCCAGGCCCAGCTCCAGAATGAAATGCCTGAGGGGGGATTTTAAATCCAATGGGGGGCACAACTAGTATTGGTTTAGAGCCTTAATAAAACAAGGTAGATTGGTCCTACAGTACACACACACACACACACACACACACACACACACACACACACACACACACACACACACACACACACACACACACACACAATAACCCATAATGTCAAAGTGGAATTATGTTTTTACAAATGTATACAAATTCATAAAAAAAGAAAAGCTGAAATGTTAACAAGTTGCATAATAAGTTGTATGGACTCACTGAGTGCAATAATAGTGTTAACATGATTTTTAAATGACTACTCAATCTCTGTACCCCACACATCCCTCAGTCGAGCAGTGAATTTCAAGCACAGACAGTTAACTGTTTGCAAAGAAGGGCGGGCACCTAATTGTAGATGGGTAAAACAAAGCAGACATTAAAACATCCCTTTGAGCATGGTGCAGTTATTAATCCCACTTTGGATGGTGTATCAATACACGCAGTCACTACAAAGATACAGGCGTCCTTCCTAACTCAGTTGCCGGAGGCCAATGGTGACTTTAAAAGTTACAGAGTTTATTTGCTGTGAATTAACTTTTTGTCCTGAATACAAAGCATTATGTTTGGGGAAAATCCAGCATATCACTGAGTACCACTCTTCATATTTTGAAGAATGTGGTGGCTGCGTCATATTATGGGTATGTTTGTCATCAGCAAGGACTAGAGAGTTTTTGAGATAAAAAGAAACAGAATAGAGCTAAGCACATGCAAACTTCTAGAGGAAAACCTGGTTCAGTCTGCTTTCCACCAGACACTGGGAGACAACTTCACCTTTCCGCACAAGACCAAATATACACTGGAGGTGCTTTCCAAGAGGACATTGAACATTCCTGAGTGGCCTAGTTACAGTATTGACTTAGAGTACCTACACATTCAAGTGTTTTTCTATTTTTTTAAAAACTATTTTCGACAATGTATAGTAATAGTGAAGACATCAAAAGTATGAAATAACACATATGGAATCATGTACAGTCGTGCCCAAAAGTTTTGAGAATGACACAAATATTAATTTTCACAAAGTCTGCTGCCTCAGTATCTTTAGATATCTTTGTCAGATGTTACTATGGAATACTGAAGTATAATTACAAGCATTTCATAAGTGTGAACTGTTTTTATTGACAATTACATGTACAGAAGTTGATGCAAAGAGTCAATATTTGCAGTGATGAACCTTCTTTTTCAAGACCTCTGCAATCCAGCCTAACATGCTGTCAATTAACTTCTGGGCCACATCCTGACTGATGGCAGCCCATTCTTGCATAATCAATGCTTGGAGTTTGTCAGAATTTGTGGGTTTTAGTTTGTCCACCTGCCTCTTGATGTTTGACCACAAGATCTCAATGGGATTAAGGTCTGGGGAGTTTCCTGGCCATGGACCTAAAATATTGATGTTTTGTTCCCCGAGCCACTTAGTTATCTTTTTTTTCCTTATGGCAAGGTGCTCCATCATGCTGGAAAAGGCATTGTTCGTCACCAAACTGTTCCTGGATGGTTGAGAGAGTTGCTCTCGGAGGATGTGTTGGTACCATTCTTTATTCTTGGCTGTGTTCTTAGGCAAAATTGTGACTGAGCCCACTCCCTTGGCTGAGAAGCAACCCCACACATGAATGGTCTCAGGATACTTTACTGTTGGCATGATACAGGACTGATGGTAGCGCTCACCTTGTCTTCTCCTGAAACGCTTTTTCCGGATGCCCCAAACAATCGAAAAGGGGATTCAACAGAGAATGACTTTACCCCAGTCCTCAGCAGTCCAATCCCTGTACTTTTTGCAGAATATCAGTCTGTCCCTGATGTTTTTCCTGGAGAGAAGTGGCTTCTTTGCTGCCCTTGACACCAGGCCATTCTCCAAAAGTCTTCTTCTCACTGTGCGTGCAGAAGCACTCACACCTGCCTGCTGCCATTCCTGAGCAAGCTCTGTACTGGTGGAGCCCCGATCCCGCAGCTGAATCAACTTTAGGAGACGGTCCTGGCGCTTGCTGGACTTTCTTGGGCGCCCTGAAGCCTTCTTCACAACAATTGATCCGCTCTCCTTGAAGTTCTTGATGATCAGATAAATGGTTGATTTAGGTGCAATCTTACTGGCAGCAATATCCTTGCCTGTGAAGCTCTTTTTGTGCAAAACAATGATGACGGAACGTGTTTCCTTGCAGGTAACCATGATTGACAGAAGAAGAACAATGATTCCAAGCACCACCCTCCTTTCGAAGCTTCCAGTCTGTTAATCGAACTCAATCAGCATGACAGAGTGCTCTCCAGCCTTGTCCTCGTCAACACTCACACCTGTGTTAATAATATTCTCTTACAGCTCCCCCCCTACTTTGTGCAATTTCCGCCTGAAGACATACCCAAATCTAACAGCCTGTAGCTCAGGCACAGAACCAAGGATATGCATATTCTTGGTACCATTTGAAAGAAAACACTCTGAGGTTTGTGTACATGTGAATTGAATGTAGGAGAATACAACACAATAGATCTGGTTTAGATAAAACAATGAAGAAAACCATACAATTTTTATTTTTATTTTTGTATCATCTTTAAAATGAACAAGATAAAACAAACATTCAGATAGGATGACGGGGACAATTTCAATGAAAGATATAAGAGGGCAACAGTACTTGTGCAAAGTTTCAGAATGATAACTTCCAAAATGAGTGTGCTACATGACATTTATCATTGAAGTCACCCAGGTGTCCCACACAAGTAGCCCAAATGTACCAAAGTGGTCAAATTGGTGAAGGTATACATTTTGAAACAAATAACTATATACAAAATACCAAAATGGTATTCTAACACACACCCCTCCCCCCAAAGAATTGATAAAAAATAAAAAATAATTATTGATTAGAAGATATATGAAAAACAAAAATATATATACATTTACAAAATAACATGGGTAACTATTTACACACTTTCAATATTTGGAAGACCCTCAGTCCTCTATCAAATCAAATCAATTTATATAGCCCCGGCCTAAAACCCCAAACAGCAAGCAATGCAGGTGTAGAAGCACAGTGGCTAGGAAAAACTCCCTAGAAAGGCAAAAACCTAGGAAGAAACCTAGAGAGGAACCAGGCTATGAGGGGTGGCCAGTCCTCTTCTGGCTATGCCCGGGTGGAGATCACAGTGGTTGTAGAGGGTGCAACAGGACTGCACCTCAAGAGTAAAAATGAACAGTTTAGGGTTCCATAGCCGCAGGCAGAAAAATATTCCTCCACAATTGCTAAATGAATCGTCCTACAACAATCTCTGTCTCACCTTCCCAATCAATTTATTCTAAATTGTGTGTACATCTGTATATCTAGACTTAGATTTAGCTTTCCCTGACTTAGTCACCATAATGATTGATATATAAACAGCTGAATCTGTGCATTCACCAAACAATGCAGTGCGTAATATTTGTTTCTCCTTCCGGTATGAAACTTCAATAGCGAATGACTCACTTTACGCTGGAGCTTACTACATGGGTTGGTCTTGCAACACATAAACATGGCGTATTGCCATTTAGCTCAGCTCATTGGCTATCTACCCAGCTAGATTTCAAGACGATCAGTGATCATTGGGTTAAAAGACAGTCAATCAACGAAACAGCGGGCAAATCATTGGTGCACAACGGATGTCATGACTTGTCATGACCGTGCTTTTACACCTGCATTGTTTGCTGTTTGGGGTTTTAGGCTGGGTTTCTGTACAGCACTTTGAGATATCAGCTGATGTACGAAGGGCTATATAAATAAATTGGATTTGATTTGATTTGTTGTCTTCAAATCGGTTTCTTTCAGTCAATACGTCCTGCGAAATGGCCCATCAAGTTTGATTGTGTTACAAAAAACCAGTTGATTGCAGTGAAACCAAACATGACTGGAAAAGTCACGTTCTGTGTGGGTTATTAAGAAAAGCTAACAGGTCTGTGAGAGCCGGAATTCTTACTGGTTGGTAGGTGATCAAATACTTATGTCATGCAATAAAATGCAAATTAATTACTTTAAAATCATACAATGTGATTTTCTGGATTTTTGTTTTAGATTCTCTCTCACAGTTCAAATCAAATCAAATGTTATTTGTCACATACACATGGTTAGCAGATGTTAATGCGAGTGTAGCGAAATGCTTGTGCTTCTAGTTCCGACAATGCAGTAATAACCAACAAGTAATCTAGCTAACAATTCCAAAACTACTACCTTATAGACACAAGTGTAAGGGGATAAAGAATATATACATAAAGATTTATGAATGAGTGATGGTACAGAGCGGCATAGGCAAGATACAGTAGATGGTATTGAGTGCAGTATATACATATGAGATGAGTATGTAAACAAAGTGGCATAGTTAAAGTGGCTAGTGATACATGTATTACATAAGGATGCAGTAGATGATATAGAGTACAGTATATACGTATACATATGAGATGAATAATGTAGGGTCTGTAAACATTATATTAGGTAGCATTGTTTAAAGTGGCTAGTGATATATTTGACATCATTTCCCATCAATTCCCATTATTAAAGTGGCTGGAGTTGAGTCAGTGTGTTGGCAGCAGCTACTCAATGTCAGTGGTGGCTGTTTAACAGTCTGATGGCCTTGAGATAGAAGCTGTTTTTCAGTCTCTCGGCCCCAGCTTTGATGCACCTGTACTGACCTCGCCTTCTGGATGATAGCGGGGTGAACAGGCAGTGGCTCAGGTGGTTGTTGTCCTTGATGATCTTTATGGCCTTCCTGTGACATCGGGTGGTGTAGGTGTCCTGGAGGGCAGGTAGTTTGACCCTGGTGATGCGTTGTGCAGACCTCACTACCCTCTGGAGAGCCTTACGGTTGTGGTCAGAGCAGTTGCCGTACCAGGCGGTGATACAGCCCGACAGGAGTCTCTCGATTGTGCATCTGTAGAAGTTTGTGAGTGCTTTTGGTGACAAGCCGAATTTCTTCAGCCTCCTGAGGTCACCTGGAATGCATTTCAATTAATGGGTGTGCCTTGTTAAAAGTTCATTTGTGGAATGTCTTTCCTTCATATTGCATTTGCATTTGAGCCAATCAGTTGTGTTGTGACAAGGTAGAGGTGGTATGCAGAAGAATGCCCTATTTGTTAAAATATCAAGTCCATATTATGGCAAGAACAGCTCAAATAAGCAAAGAGAATGACAGTCCATTGTCACATTAAGACATGAAGTTCAGTCAATACGGAAAATGTAAAGAACTTCGAAAGTTTCTTCAAGTGCAGTTGCAAAAACCATCAAGGGCTATGATGAAACTGCCTCTCATGAGGACCGCCACAGGAAAGGAAGACCCAGAGTTACCTCTGTTGCAGAGGTTAAGTTCCTTATTACCAGTAACAGACACATCTCAACATCAACTGAGACTGAGTGAATCAGGCCTTCATGGGCGAAATGTTGCAAAGAAACCACTACTGAAGGACACCAATACTAAGAAGAGACTTGCTTGGCCCAAGAAACACAAGCAATGGACATTAGACCGGTGGAAATCTGTTCTTTGGTCTAATGAGTCCAAATTTGAGATTTTTGGATCTAACCACTGTGTCTTTGTGAGACGCAGAGTAGGTGAACTGCATTGTTGGTTAAGGGCTTGTAAGTAAGCATTTCACTGTAAGGTCTACACCTGTTCTATACGGCACATGTGACAAATAACATTTGAATTTTGATGATCTCAGCGTGTGTGGTTTCCACCGTGAAGCATGGAGGAGGTGTGATTGTGTGGGGGTGCTTTGCTGGGGACACTGTCAGTGATTTAGTTAGAATTAAAGGCACACTTAACCAGCATGGCTACCACAGCATTTTGCAGCAATACACCATCCCATCTGGTTTGCGCTTAGTGGGACTATCATTTGTTTTTCAACAGGACAATGACCCAACAGTGATGGAGTGCTGCGTCAGATGATCTAGACTCCACAATCACCCGACCTCAACCCAATTGAGATGGTGTGGGATGAGTTTATTTTTTATTTATTTTTATTTCACCTTTATTTAACCAGGTAGGCTAGTTGAGAACAAGTTCTCATTTGCAACTGCGACCTGGCCAAGATAAAGCATAGCATTGTGAACAGACAACACAGAGTTACACATGGAGTAAACAATTAACAAGTCAATAACACAGTAGAGAAAAGAAAAAAAGAAAAAAAAAGGGGAGTCTATATACATTGTGTGCAAAAAGGCATGAGGAGGTAGGCGAATAATTACAATTTTGCAGATTAACACTGGAGTGATAAATGATCAGATGGTCATGTACAGGTAGAGATATTGGTGTGCAAAAGAGCAGAAAAGTAAATAAATAAAAACAGTATGGGGATGAGGTAGGTGAAAATGGGTGGGCTATTTACCAATAGACTATGTACAGCTGCAGTGATCGGTTAGATGCTCAGATAGCAGATGTTTGAAGTTGGTGAGGGAGATAAAAGTCTCCAACTTCAGCGATTTTTGCAATTCGTTCCAGTCACAGGCAGCAGAGTACTGGAACGAAAGGCGGCCAAATGAGGTGTTGGCTTTAGGGATGATCAGTGAGATACACCTGCTGGAGCGCGTGCTATGGATGGGTGTTGCCATCGTGACCAGTGAACTGAGATAAGGCGGAGCTTTACCTAGCATGGACTTGTAGATGACCTGGAGCCAGTGGGTCTGGCGACGAATATGTAGCGAGGGCCAGCCGACTAGAGCATACAAGTCGCAGTGGTGGGTGGTATAAGGTGCTTTAGTGACAAAACGGATGGCACTGTGATAAACTGCATCCAGTTTGCTGAGTAGAGTGTTGGAAGCAATTTTGTAGATGACATCGCCAAAGTCGAGGATCGGTAGGATAGTCAGTTTTACTAGGGTAAGTTTGGCGGCGTGAGTGAAGGAGGCTTTGTTGCGGAATAGAAAGCCGACTCTTAATTTGATTTTCGATTGGAGATATTTGATATGAGTCTGGAAGAAGAGTTTACAGTCTAGCCAGACACCTAGGTACTTATAGATGTCCACATATTCAAGGTCGGAACCATCCAGGGTGGTGATGCTAGTCGGGCATGCGGGTGCAGGCAGCGATCGGTTGAAAAGCATGCATTTGGTTTTACTAGCGTTTAAGAGCAGTTGGAGGCCACGGAAGGAGTGTTGTATGGCATTGAAGCTCGTTTGGAGGTTAGATAGCACAGTGCCCAAGGACGGGCCGGAAGTATATAGAATGGTGTCGTCTGCGTAGAGGTGGATCAGGGAATCGCCCGCAGCAAGAGCAACATCATTGATATATACAGAGAAAAGAGTCGGCCCGAGAATTGAACCCTGTGGCACCCCCATAGAGACTGCCAGAGGACCGGACAGCATGCCCTCCGATTAGACCGCAGAGTGAAGGAAAAGCAGCCAACAAGTGAATCCTACAGACGAAGAACCATATACGTGACAATTTTTCAATTTTAAGATAATCAGTTATTTTTATATTATTAATTGTGTGTACCACATTAGGTGTTTTATGGTTGACAAATAATTCACCATACCCATATCTTCCAACAACTATTCATATTTTTTTGTAATTTCAAAAAATACTTTTTTTATTGCCGTTTTAATTTTTAGAATGTGGAGGAACAGTATATCTCCAGTGATGATCTCAGTTTGTGGAAGAACAGTATATCTCCAGTGATGATTTCAGTTTGTGGAAGAACAGTATATCTCCAGTGATGATTTCAGTTTGTGGAAGAACAGTATATCTCCAGTGATGATTTCAGTTTGTGGAAGAACAGCATATCTCCAATGATGATTTCAGTTTGTGGAAGAACAGCATATCTCCAGTGATGATCTCAGTTTGTGGAAGAACAGTATATCTCCAGTGATAATCACAGTTTGTGGAAGAACAGTATATCTCCAGTGATAATCTCAGTTTGTGGAAGAACAGTATATCTCCAGTGATGATCTCAGTTTGTGGAAGAGCAGTATATCTCCAGTGATGATCTCAGTTTGTAGAAGAACAGTATATCTCCAGTGATGATTTCAGTTTGTGGAAGTGCAGTATATCTCCAGTGATAATCTCAGTTTGTAGAAGAACAGTATATCTCCAGTGATGATTTCAGTTTGTGGAAGAACAGTATATGTGACATTTTGGAGTTTGAAGACTTTTTAAAATAATAACTGACAAATATTGTACAATCCAGGTGTGCAAAGCTCTTGAAGACTTACCCAGAAAGACACCTGTAATCACTGCCAAAGGTGATTCTAACACGTATTGACTCAGGGGGTTGAATACTTATCTAATCAAGATATATTAGTGTTATATTTTCCAATGTTAGAATTTTTCTTCAGATTTGACATGACAAATTATTTTGTAACACAACAAATGTGGAAAAAGTGAAGTTTTGTGTATACTTTCTAAAGGTACTGTACAAGTGTATCCGAAATGCAGCCATATCTGCCATAGGCCTATAAAGAATTTGCACTTACCAACATGCACAGATCAGCTTGACAGGATGAGCACCACTAGGCTATCAAAGATTCTTACAGGCTCCATAGCGTAAACTTCAACACTTAGCATAAACTTCAACACTTAAACTTCAACGTAAGCCAACCCGCAACTTCTCCAGGTGCAAGATATTTTCTGTTGGAGAGTTTCAGAAAAGCAAACTAAGTCAAACTAAGTGCATATTCTATATTCATAGCTGATGTGGAATGTCCTCCATAACAGTATCCAATTTGAATCTGCCATGAATAAGAGTGAATTCAGAGAGCAATACACATTCAAAGAGCAACACACACACGCTATATCAAAAGCTCAGGGGGGGGGGAGTAGTCTGTGTTGTTGTCATAGTATTGACAACTTTTACAGTAGTCAATCACACAACGTGTAATGCAAATGAATTATAGAGTGAACATTTGCCTACTTCTTTTAGTAGGCTACACACGGTATTGGTCCTATACTGCTGAGACATATAAAATGTACAAGAATTGTACAAAGGCCTATCTGAAATGCAGCCATATACACAATAGCTGTCATTTTGCACACAACAAAGCATGCAACATTGAAGAGAAGCCACACTAAGACTGGTAGCCCAAGATGCACCAGGCCAGGACTCACCTCAGAGGACAACCAACAGGCTACATTGGTCATTGTCCCTATACCCATCAAATAATGCAAAGCTCTATATTTATCAATAGCAATTAGACCCACAAAATCAAGCAATGACATTAACAATCACAGATAAATCTAACATGCATTCAAGTAAAAAGCAAAGGCCTAAAGTAACTATACATTACAATAAAACATCTGCCAAAGAAACAAGCTTATAGGAGGGAAAACCAATTAATGAATTATTCTGGCACAGCGGCCAGGGCCATAAAGGTTGTAGCTTACCATTTAGAAGACCTGAAGCCTCCTCGGTGATGTGTTGAACCTCATGTGAAGTTTCTGATTCCATTCTCCTTCTTGGTGAAATGTACTTGTCAGGTCCATCTCAAATGCCAGCTGGACAAACTGGGATTTTCATTGATGTAGCATGCTGCGTCTTGTAATAGAAAACTGACATATTTACCTGGATTGTTTGATATTAATAGTTAGCAATTAATACTTAACGAATAGGACATTTATGTTCTGTTTATTTCTGTGTTTTCATGGGCTCCACTCTAGTTCCCTGCAGCTAATCTGGGCGTATGGTCACCAGAGATGGCTTGAGCTGACAAATTAGTTAAAGACTGCATTACATAGACAATAATGTGTTTTACTAGAGATATTTTAGGAGTAGAACAATCCCTCATTGTCTCAAAATCATCCTTGCATCTGGGAAACTAAGCCAGGGTGGGGTTAAGACAACAACCCACGTGCAGATAACGACAGGATGAACCCAGAGTGACTTATGATGCTCCTTGGTTTGCATGAGGGGGGTTGAACCAACATTGACTGAGCATTGTTAGTGTCCGCTATATATCGTACTCTGCATTTGTGTAAAGGTTAGGTTACTCGGTCCAACACTCAAGGGTGGAGGGTTGACCAGCCTAATTATTGCAATAATTAATCAATATTAAATAAAGATGATTGTTTGAAGAAATGACCAAGTCTCTCTCAGTACTGAAATTCTATGATAGTCTGTGTTCACTGAATACGTTCTTCAGGGTGGAGAAGGAACTTTCGTACATTGCTTTAGATGCCCCAAATGTTAATCCATGTTTCAGTGCCAACAGCACAGTCGGCATTGTTGACAAAGGCCCGCCGTATCTTTGAAGAACACAGAGTAGGGTCCATTTGCAAGAATGTGCCAGCCACAATAAACTCCGCCTCCACTGGTTCAGTTTTGGTTAGATTCAACAGTAGCTTGACCTTGTTCACATACAAAAAGTTTGGGCTCTTGGGATCCATGGTGCACAGAGTTTCCACCAGTTGAATATTTCCTTCGCTAAATCGTGAGGACATTTCCCCCAGCACGGCATCCAAAGTGCTGAAAAACAGTTGTTTACACTTCCTCTTGTCTCTATTATCATGCTGACCCACTATGAGTTCAACTTGTCACGCCTGCTCCCGCTCTTCCTCCCCCTCTCCCAGCCTGCTTGCCCAGCACCCATGTCTTGGCCCGGCTCGCCCAGGTGGGACGCCGGGTGGCGCCCCTAGAGAGGGGGTACTGTCACGGCTGTTCCTACTCTTCCTCCCCCTGGCGCTCGAGGGTGCCAGGCTCTCCAGGATTATGCAATCAAGCCACCATCAGTACGCACACCTGCCTTTCCCCGTAACGCGCATCTGTGCTCATTGGACTCAGCTGAACTCTATTACTTGTGTTATTGCCTTCCCTCTATCTGTCTGTTCCCTAGCTCTGTTCCCTGCTTCGGGATTGATGTTTGTCATATGTCCTTATTTTCCCGTGTACTGACGCTGTTCTTGTCGTGTTCTATGTCCGTTCTTGATTAAAAGTTTGACTCCCCGTACCTGCTTTCTCCTGTCCGACGTCACTCCTTATACAACTACATACTCTTGCAGAGTTTTACTTATGAGTCTCCATCATTTTGCTTGGAGCTGGTGTGCTCATGCCCTCCTGGCATGCCTTCTAAAGTTTTTTTCTCTCAAATTTAGCATCACATCTCAGTTTTTCAACACACCAATACTTCAGACAAGTTTGACACAGGAGTGCAGATCAGTAGCTTCAGACTGCAGTAACTGGTTAGGACAGTGGAGGAGTCCTATAGAGTTTTGTGATTCATGTTAGCAATACACTTAAAGCTTGGATCTGTCACTGCTTTCAATAAGCCTGTGGCCTCAAGTCTCACATCTGTGCCATATGCAGGAGTAAATTACATTTCACCATGCATCTCTGTGATGTTGTCAATTGATTTAAAAATGACTGACATTGTGGCGAGGTGGCCAGTCCATCACTGATCAAGAAGTCTTCTCAGTTTTTCCCCAGTGTACTGTGCAGCCACCATAGGTTTCCTAAAGAAATTGTACAGGGAGCTACACATATTGAAAAAGTCCTCTATCGCCTCTTTAGAAGACATAGCGTGCACTATAAACAAATGCAGACCTTGAACCAGACATTACAAAAGGTCCACTTTCTCCCACTGAAAATGCGGCTCAGGTAAGTGTCGAGACAAATGCCTGCTGGCTCCTAATCATAGAGGTGGTCAGGTGCTAGTGGCTGGGGTAACGGAGGTGCAGGTGCTTGTTGTGATGTTACCCTCATGCTGCTGGTGCTAGTCCATGGCTCATTTCGATTGTTGTTGGTCAGAGGCGGTGTAGGGGATGGGCAGGTATTGCATTTGCTACTAGGCTAGCAGGCTGCTCGGTGAGCTCTGCGTTGGCCTTGACATGGTGGTCCTCATTTTTTTTTGCTATAAACAGTGCCCAGACATTTTCAGAATCCATGCTGTTCAAAGCTTAGCCAACTAGATATAATTATTCAGTGCACCACTACCAAAACTTAACAAAGCTATCTGTAGCTACCTGCAAAAGTGAACAACCTTTTTCACTCTCTGTGAGAGAATAAAATGTCCATTTGAACCCACCCTGGGAGGTCAATGAGCATCTTAAACAAGGTAATGAAGGCAGTGCCTTAGGACATTGCATGGCTAAGTGCCCAATCAGAATGCATTTTGGGATTTTAACTACAAAATATAAAATGATTACATCCCCCTTTCTCCCCCCTCCTCAGATCATGAGCGCACACCAGCATGTAGCCTCTGTCCCGGGCTGCACTACTGGGAGGCCCAGAGGCGCTACATTGGCAAAACCGGGCATAGTAATTCATATACCATTTGTTATGTTTATGGGAGGTGGCACAAATTCTATCGGGGGGGGGGGGGTCCATGCCCGGCTTTGCCACCTGTAGAGCCGGTGCTTGATGAAGGAAGAGAGACGAGGGGAAGAAGTGCTTCATATCTTATTGAGAAGTAGCCTTTATTTAGACTATTGAGATACACCCCATGGTGCCCAATTACCAGTCATCTCTGACTGAATGCCTTTATGTCTGCTTCTGTTGTAGTCAATGTAAAATGGAACACCCCACCTCGCCTCTGTTCCCATGGGACTGTATTGTGTTTGGGTGTCTAGCAGTAATCCCCCAGTCAATGAAACCCACTGTATGTCCCAACACAATCTGTTTTCCAAATTCACAACTTAATCCCTAGCGAAGTCGTTTTCTATTTTGTTGACGACAAAGGCATGAATGTGAGGTACGTTTCCCTCCATTTCACCAGGGAATGAGACGCTCACTGTTATCAGCATGCTGCAGGTAGATGTTAACTAGGTTTTCTTTATAAAAGAAACACAGAACTCGCGCCTCAATCCCCCACAGACACTCAGCTATAGCAGTGGATCTGATACCATGCCAACTCCTGTCAGCCCTGTGTGGGTGCTTGTGTGTCTGGTGATGCTGCTTTTCGATCTTCCTTTTATAAAGAAGTGTCTGAGAGTCTCACACCAGCAAGCATTAACAGTGGGGATGTGTTATGAAGTTAAGATGACTCAACAGTCCACGGAATCAGTATTTAATAATGCTCAATACTCAAAGCTGTGAAAGGAGGACAGTCATCTTAAAACACACACTGAGTCCCATGCCACTTGGGACACTATCTGATAAAAGAATACAGAATCTCTATGTAAACATTAATGGGAATATACTCACTTTGTTCAGAACTGCTGTTGCTACTTTGGCTTCAGTGTAAAAGTGTAGCAGAGGAAGGTAGTTGAAGCTAGTTTGACATAACAATCCCTGCGAACTGAACTGTTTCAGTATCTGGGTGTTATCTGGTCTTGGAGGGTGGTTGGTCGGCTTCAGAATGTAAAAAAAGCCCCACACTACTCCCAAATACTCAACGCATAGATGAACCAATGTTTTAGCACTCGTCTTCTATAGGGTTAAGAATGTGGGAATACTATTTGGGAATATGGTATCACATCCAGGCTCATACTGGTACATGTTAGATAGGTGCCGTGAGGGCACTCGGAGTGTGGTGTCAGAAAAACAACCTCAACGTCAACGTCAGCAAAACAAAGGAGATGATTGTGGACTTCAGGAAACAGCAGAGGGAGCACCCCCATATCCACATCGAAGGGACAGCAGTGGAGAAGGTGGAAAGTTTTATGTTCCTGGGCGTACACATCACAGACAAATTGAAATGGTGCACCCACACAGACAGTGTGGTGAAGAAGGCGCAACAGCGCCTCTTCAACCTCAGGAGGCTGAAGAAATTTGGCTTGTCAGCAAAAGCCTGACAGACTTTTACAGATGCACAATCGAGAGCATCCTGCCCGGCTGTATCACAGCCTGATACAGCAACTGCACTGCCCTCAACCGCAAGGCTCTCCAGAGGGTGGTGCGGTCTGCACAACGCATCACCGGGGGCAAACTACCTGCCCTCCAGGACACCTACAGCACCCGATGTCACAGGAAGGCCAAAAAGATCATCAAGGACAACAACCACCCGAGCCACTGCCTGTTCACACTGCTATCATCCAGAAGGCGAGGTCAGTACAGGTGCATCAAAGATGGGACTGAGAGATTGAAAAACAGCTTCTTTCTCAAGGCCATCAAACTGCTAAACAGCCATCACTAACTCAGAGAGGCTGCTGCCTAGATTGAGACTCAATCACTGGACAATTTAATAAATGGATCAGTAGTCACATTACACAATGCCACTTTAAATAATGCCACTTTATTAATGATTACAAATCTTACATTACTCATATCACTTGTATATACTATATTTTATACCATATTTTGCGCCTTGCCTATGCCGCTCTGCCATCGCTCATCCATATACTTATATGTACATATTCTCATCCACCCCTTTAGATTTGTGTGTATTACAGTAGGTAGTTATTGGGGAATTGTTAGATTACTTGTTAGATATTACAGCGCTGTCGGAACTAGAAGCACAAGCATTGCTACACTCGCATTAACATCTGCTAACCATGTGTATGTGACCAATAAAATTTGATTTGATTTTGATATCTTACCGTTGATGACTATCAGCTGCTGAGAGCAGGTCAGGTCAAAGGGAGGTCATAGAGTGTAACAGGTGGTAAGCCTTTAGTCAACTGATGGCTCAGAGTAATACACTTCTTGATCTAGTGGCATGGGCTATGGGTTTGTGCAGTACATGCAACATCGACACATATATGGGGCAAATGGAGAGTTGGTTATATAAAGAGCAAAGAAAGTCTGCGGAGAGAGACAGAGAGAGAGAGAGTACAGCAAAGAGAGAAAGATAAAAGATAGAGAATAGAGAGAGAGAGACAGAGAGACAGAGAGACAGAAAGACAGAGAGAGAGGGAATAGCTTTTATTGGGCGTGACACAGAGAAATGGGATTTGGGGTTGTGGTTACAGGGTGGTAATTGATTTGAGGATTGTGCTCCACTGGGAGGCTAACTCAGCGAACATTGGTCTATTGGATCTGAGATGCAGCCTGATAGCTTAAACACTCTGACAGAGGGAGGGAGGGCAGGGTCCAGGCCTATGTAGAGTCATGGGTCTGGATGAGGCCAGTCCCATCAGGATAATAGATAGTGTCTCTCAATGAGATAGAGTTGGCTGTACTTTAGTTACTCATTCATAGTCTGCATACCTCCGCACCAGATATGTTTAATCTGATTGAGCCAGCACTGGTGATGCTACAGTATCAGGGAAGCTGAGATGTTATCCTGTTGATTTGAAGCATAGTATAATGGATACTTTTCATATCTCTTATCATAATTATAATGGTCCTCTATTAAGGCAAAAAATGCAGCAACATAGAATCCATTGAAATGAGAGGCTATGTGAATATGCCATGGGTTTAAATTTATTACGGATCACATTCTGAGATTCAACCGTGATGAAGTGATGTCTGGGAGAGATCCTGTGTTTTTTATGATAACTATTATGCTCAATTTTCTTTTCTTATTACAATGGAAACACTCCTCATCCTTACTTTTTGTATAATGGAGAGTCAGAGCAGGCCAGACGTTCCACTTCAGTAACCTTAACGAGCCTTGTTCTGAGCTCGGAGGCAGTAATGACATGCTACAAAGACCAGCTCAGATCACACATTCTTAATCATTGACATGTATACACACCACATTAACAAAAGAGCAATGGGTGGGCTTGAGAGAAACACATTATTCACCTAAATTGGATTTATCTCTGTTCATTATGTCATACCAAATATCTCTTCACATTAACATCTTCATAATGCATTATAATGCATGACATAGGAGCGAAGTTCTCATAAAAATCTAGAGCCACAGTCATAAATCATTTTGAGCAGGCTAGTTGTGTTATTCAAGAGATCAATTTCACTATCAAATTATGATTTTACAAACATACGCAATGATGTTATTGGAGTATCATATACAATGCCTCTAATCTATCATGCCATTTCATCTCAGCCAGAGACCATCCAATTAACCTGATATGCTATAGAACAAAAATAAGTTGATGCTGGATAGTAAATCATTCCATAAAAAGCTACTGTATATCACATCACAATCATTGGAAATTGAAAAACAAATGGTGGAGCATAGTGACAATGTATTGCCTTGGCTACTGGTACTGTTCCTCTGCCGCATTCAATGCTGTATTGCCAGTTTTAACTTCAGACACCAAAACTTTGGAGTCTGGCTAGACGGTACACTGTCCTTCTCTCAGCACATATCAAAGCTGCAGGCTAAAGTTAAATCTAGACTTGGTTTCCTCTATTGTAATTGCTCCTCTTTCACCCCAGCTGCCAGACTAACCCTGATTCAAATCAAATCAAAGATAATTTGTATACAGGCTCTAACTAATAGTGCAAAAAAGGTATTAGGTGAACAATAGGTAAGTAACGAAATAAAAACAACAGTAAAAAGACAGTGAAAAATAGTAGTGAGGCTTATACAGTAGATAGGCTATAAAAGTAGCAAGGCTACATACAGACACCGGTTAGTCAGGCTGATTGAGGTAGTATGTACATGTAGATATGGTTAAAGTGACTACGCATATATGATGAACAGAGAGTAGCAGTAGCGTAAAGAGGGGTTGGCAGGGGGTGGATGGCGGGACACAATGCAGATAGCCTGGTTAGCCAATGTGCGGGAGCACTGGTTGGTGGTGCCAATTGAGGTAGTATGTACATATGTACAGTGGGGCAAAAAAGTATTTAGTCAGCCACCAATTGTGCAAGTTCTCCCACTTAAAAAGATGAGAGAGGCTTGTAATTTTCATCATAGGTACACTTCAACTATAACAACTATGATAATCTCCCTTGATCTGGGGCTCCACGCAAGATCTCACCCCGTGGGGTCAAAATGATCACAAGAACGGTGAGCAAAAATCCCAGAACCACACGGGGGGACCTAGTGAATGACCTGCAGAGAGCTGGGACCAAAGTAACAAAGCCTACCATCAGTAACACATTACGCCGCCAGGGACTCAAATCCTGCAGTGCCAGATGTGTCCCCCTGCTTAAGCCTGTACATGTCCAGGCCCGTCTGAAGTTTACTAGAGAGCTTTTGGATGATCCAGAAGAAGATTGGGAGAATGTCATATGGTCAGATGAAACCAAAATATAACTATTTGGTAAAAACTCAACTCGTCGTGTTTGGAGGACAAAGAATGCTGAGTTGCATCCAAAGAACACCATACCTACTGTGAAGCATGGGGGTGGAAACATCATGCTTTGGGGCTGTTTTTCTGCAAAGGGACCAGGACGACTGATCCGTGTAAAGGAAAGAATGAATGGGGCCATGTATCGTAAGATTTTGAGTGAAAACTTCCTTCCATCAGCAAGGGCATTGAAGATGAAACGTGGCTGGGACTTTCAGCATGCCAATGATCCCAAACACACCGCCCGGGCAACGAAGGAGTGGCTTCGTAAGAAGCATTTCAAGGTCCTGGAGTGGCCTAGCCAGTCTCCAGATCTCAACCCCATAGAACATCTTTGGAGGGAGTTGAAAGTCCGTGTTGCCCAGAAAAAGCCCCAAAACATCACTGCTCTAGAGGAGATCTGCATGGAGGAATGGGCCAAAATTCCAGCAACAGTGTGTGAAAACCTTGTGAAGACTTACAGAAAACGTTTGACCTCTGTCATTGCCAACAAAGGGTATATAACAAAGTATTGAGATGAACTTTTGTTATTGACCAAATACTTATTTTCCACTATAATTTGCAAATAAATTCATAAAAAATCCTACAATGTGATTTTCTGGATTTTTTTCCCTCATTTTGTCTGTCATAGTTGAAGTGTACCTATGATGAAAATGACAGGCCTCTCTCATCTTTTTAAGTGGGAGAACTTGCACAATTGGTGGCTGACTAAATATTATTTTGCCCCACTGTACATGAATGTATAGGTAAAGTGACTATGCATATATGATAAACAGAGAGTAGCAGCAGCGTAAAAGAGGGGTAGGGGGAGGCACACAATGCAAATAGTCCGGGTAGCCATTTGATTACCTGTTCAGCAGTCTTATGGCTTGGGGGTAAACACTGTTGAGAAGCCTTTTTGTCCTAGACTTGGCACTCCGGTACCACTTGCCATGCAGTAGTAGAGAGAACAGTCTATGGCTGGGGGTCTGGGGTCTTTGACAATTTTTTGCCTTCCTCTGACACCGCCTGGTGTAGAGGTTCTGGATGGCAGGCAGCTTAGCCCCAGTGGTGTACTGAGCCGTACGCACTACCCTCAGTAGTGCCTTGCGGTCGGAGGCTGGCAATTGCCATACCAGGCAGTGATACAACCAGTCAGGATGCTCTCGATGTTGCAGCTGTAGAACCTTTTTAGGATTTCAGACCAATTCTAAATCTTTTTAGTTTACTGGGGGGGAATAGGCTTTGTCATGCCCTCTACACGACTGTCTTGGTGTGTTTGGTCCATTCTAGTTTGTTGGTGATGTGTATACCAAGGAACTTGAAGCTCTCAACCTGCTCCACTACAACCCCGTCGATGAGAATGGGGGTGTGCTTGGTCCTCCTTTTCTTGTAGTCCACAATCATCTTCTTAGTCTTGGTTATGTTGAGGGATAGGTTGTTATTCTGGCACCACCCGGCCAGGTCTCTGACCTCCTCCCTATAGGCTGTCTAGTCGTTGTCGGTGATCAGGCCTACCACTGTTGTGTTATCTGCAAACTTAATGATGGTGTTGGAGTCGTGCCTAGCCATGCAGTCGTGGGTGAACAGGGAGTACAGGAGGGGACTGAGCACGCACCCCTGGGGGGCTCCAGTGTTGAGCATCAGCGTGGCAGATGTGTTGCTACCTACCCTCACCACCTGGGGGCGGCCCGTCAGGAAGTCCAGGATCCAGTTGCAGAGGGAGGTGTTTAGTCCCAGGATCCTTAGCTTAGTGATGAGCTTTGAGGGTACTATGGTGTTGAACGCTGAGCTGTAGTCAATGAATAGCATTCTCATGTAAGTTTTTCTTTTGTCCAAATGGGAAAGGGCAGTGTGGAGTGCAACAGAGATTGCATCATCTGTGGATCTGTTTGGGCGGTATGCGAATTGGAGTGGGTCTAGGGTTTCTGGGATAATGGTGTTGAAGTGAGCCATTACCAGCCTTTCAAAGCACTTCATGGCTACGGATGTGAGTGCTACGGGTCTTGAGTCATTTAGGCAGGTTGCCTTTGGGATCTTGGGCACAGGGACTATGGTGGTCTGCTTGAAACATGTTGGTATCACAGACTCAATCAGGGACATTGAAAATGTCAGTGATGACACCTGCCAGTTGGTCAGCACATGCTGATGACACCTGCCAGTTGGTCAGCACTGTGTGATCACACAGTCGTCTAGAACAGCTGATGCTCTCATGTATGCCTCAGTGTTGCTTGCCTCAAAGCGAGCATAGAAGTGATTTAGCTCGTCTGGTAGGGTCATATCACTGGGCTGCTCACAGCTGTGCTTCCTTTTGTAGTCTGTAATAGTTTGCAAGCCCTGCCACATAAGACGAGCATCGGAGCCGGTGTAGTATGATTCAATCTTAGCCCTGTATTGACGCTTTGCCTCTTTGATGGTTTGTCACGGGGCATAGCAGGATTTCTTGTAAGCTTCCGGGTGAAAGTCACCCAACCTATTGTGGGAAGCTTGTGGAAGGCTATCTGAAATGTTTGACCCAAGATAAACAATTTAAAGGCAATGCTATCAAATATTAATTGAGTGTATGTAAACTTCTGACCCACTGGGAATGTGATGAAAGTAACAAAGGTGAACTAAATAATTCTCTCTACTATTATTCTGACATTTCACATTTTTAAAATAAAGTGTTGATCCTAACTGACCTATGACAGGGAATTTTTACTAAATTTCAGGAATTGTGAAAAACTGAGTTTGGCTAAGGTGTATGTAAACTTCCGACTTCAACTGTATGTAGGGTTGTGGTGTCTCTCTTGTCGTGATGTGTGTTTTGTTCTATTTATTTTTTTTTTTAATTATATCCCGTCCCCGCAGGCATTTTTCCTTTTGGTAGACCGTCATTGTAAATAAGAATTGACACCCTAGACCCACTCCAATTTGCTTACCTCCCAAATAGGTCCACAGACGATGCAATCTCAACCACACTGCACACTGCCCTAACCCATCTGGACAAGAGGAATACCTATGTGAGAATGCTGTTCATCGACTACAGCTCGGCATTCAACACCATAGTACCCTCCAAGCTCGTCATCAAGCTCGAGACTCTGGGTCTCGACCCCGCCCTGTGCAACTGGGTACTGGACTTCCTGACGGGCCGCCCCCGGGTGGTGAGGGTAGGCAACAACATCTCCACCCCGCTGATCCTCAACACTGGGGCCCCACAAGGGTGCGTTCTGAGCCCTCTCCTGTACTCCCTGTTCACCCACGACTGCGTGGCCACGCACGCCTCCAACAGAAATCATCAAGTTTGCGGACGACACAACAGTGGTAGGCTTGATTACCAACAACGAAGAGACGGCCTACAGGGAGGAGGTGAGGGCCCTCGGAGTGTGGTGTCAGGAAAATAACCTCACACTCAGCGTCAACAAAACTAGGGAGATGATTGTGGACTTCAGGAAACAGCAGAGGGAACACCCCCCTATCCACATCGATGGAACAGTAGTGGAGAGGGTAGTAAGTTTTAAGTTCCTCGGCATACACATCACAGACAAACTGAATTGGTCCACCCACACAGACAGCATCGTGAAGAAGGCGCAGCAGCGCCTCTTCAACCTCAGGAGGCTGAAGAAATTCGGCTTATCACCAAAAGCACTCACAAACTTCTACAGATGCACAATCGAGAGCATCCTGTCGGGCTGTATCACCGCCTGGTACGGCAACTGCTCCGCCCACAACCGTAAGGCTCTCCAGAGGGTAGTGAGGTCTGCACAACGCATCACCGGGGGCAAACTACCTGCCCTCCAGGACACCTACACCACCCGATGTCACAGGAAGGCCATAAAGATCATCAAGGACAGCAACCACCCGAGCCACTGCCTGTTCACCCCGCTATCATCCAGAAGGCGAGGTCAGTACAGGTGCATCAAAGCTGGGACCGAGAGACTGAAAAACAGCTTCTATCTCAATGCCATCAGACTGTTAAACAGCCACCACTAACATTGAGTGGCTGCTGCCAACACACTGACTCAACTCCAGCCACTTTAATAATGGGAATTGATGGGAAATTATGTAAAATATATCACTAGCCGCTTTAAACAATGCTACCTAATATAATGTTCCCTACATTATTCATCTCATATGTATACGTATATACTGTACTCTATATCATCTACTGCATCCTTATGTAATACATGTATCACTAGCCACTTTAACTATGCCACTTTGTTTACATACTCATCTCATATGTATATACTGCACTCAATACCATCTACTGTATCTTGCCTATGCCGCTCTGTACCATCACTCATTCATAAATCTTTATGTACATATTCTTTATCCCCTTACACTTGTGTCTATAAGGTAGTAGTTTTGGAATTGTTAGCTAGATTACTTGTTGTTTATTACTGCATTGTCAGAACTAGAAGCACAAGCATTTCGCTACACTCGCACTAACATCTGCTAACCATGTGTATGTGACAAATCAAATTTGATTTGATTTGAATTTATTCTTAACTGACTTGCCTAGTTAAATAAAGGTTACAAAAATATATAAAATGGTCTGCTTCCCATTGAACATTTTGAAAACTAAATATATTACTATTAACTTTGATAGCAGCATTTGCATAAATATGGAAATTGCCCAATGAGGAAAAATCTTTGGTTAAACCTGAGTTTGATGCATTTGTGGATACCATTTTTATGTCTCTGTGTCCAGTATGAAGGAAGTTAGAGGTAGTTTTGAGAGCCAATTCTAACTAGCGTTAGCTCAATGACTGGAAGTCTATGGGTATCTGCTAGCATCATAACATTTTCATCCACAAGATCATCGGACTCTGGGGAAGTAGATAAAGTTCCTCGTTGCCAAAATCCTGAAGTATCCCACTGAGGTCTTATCATGGCCAAAGGCAGGTAAAGATCAGAGCAGATCTCATACAGAAGTGGATCACTCACTGAATGAAAGCATGGGAAGATTTGGCTCCTATATTTAGGATTACTTCCTGGTATCTTTTATAACATAATCTCATTTCAGACCAATACCTACCTGTAGTCTTGCCATAGAAAACCATAGCATCTACAACCCATTATCACTCAAAATATTATAGGAAGCCAAATTAGCTGATCTCTGTAAAGTAAATGAATTGCTCTGGTTTATCTCATCTCTAAATGGTCATTTAGCATGCTAACGGGACACAAGGCCAACGTAGCATGATGACTCAATGACACTCAATGTACTGGACAGTAGCATAAAAATCTAAAGCATTACTGCTTCTCAAAACGCGGTGCAACACTGATCTATCTTCTTAATGCAGAGTAACCAATATAGCGTGTTGATTGAATGTACCTTATATGAATTTCTAATTTGAGATTACAGCAATGTAGCATGTTAAACGTGTTTGGATATGTTTATTAATGACTATTAGAGGTGATATTAGCATTTATGTAGCTGCATTTAGGGAAGCTATTATCTAGAGTGCTGGTCCATGGAAATGTTTGAATCATGTCCAGTGAACAATTTATGTTTGTATATATGTAGAGATTAAGTATCAATCAACTCTGCTCATTATTCCAGTGTGTATTGGCCAATTTAACAGCTGGACGCCATGTTGCAACCTCTGACTAGTCTGTTCATCCATTCTTTGTATTTGGCTTCACACACACTCTCTATCCTCCTTTACTAACTGGACCTGATGTATATGTGTCACTGGAGGTGTCTGGGGTTCTGGGCAGTGTCCATCTCTGTGGGTGAGAAAGAAGTGAGCCCAGGAAAAGGACAAATCACATTTTAAGAGAGCTATTTTGTTCAGGTAATAACAAATTGTGGGGTCAGACTGGTGAGTGGACAGGACAAAGGCTGCATGAGGGCCACTCAGAGTGGTTTATAAGATTACTTGGCAGGGGTCGGACACACACAGATCTTCCCACACTTCACTGCTTTGCTCTAAAAAAACACACACATACACACTAAGGGGCAGGTTTTATAAGATTACTGGGCAGAGCTGGACTCGGGGACAGGGGGCATGTCACGGTCACTCATAGATCAAAGTACTGAGGAAGGGCTCAGGCAAGAACTGTGTAGCACTACATACAGTGCCTTCAGAGAGGATTCACACCTCTTGACTTCTTTCACATTTTGTTTTGTTACAGCCTGAATTTAAAATGGCTAAAATGTTGATTTTTTCTTCTCACTGGCCTGCACACAATACCCCATAATTGTCACGATCATTATAAGGAGTGGACCAAGATACAGCGTGGTATGTTCCCATCCTTTATTTTGGAATAGAAAACTTGAAAAAACAAAACAACCAAACGAAATGTGCCGCGAATAATATGCTCACAGGCAACTATACATAGACAAGATCCCACAAAGCACAAATGGGAAATGGCTACCTAAATATGATCCCCAATCAGAGACAACGACAAACAGCTGCCTCTGATTGGGAACCTTACTAGGCCAATATAGAAATATAATTCACCTAGATAACCCACCCTTTTAATCACACCCGACCTAACCAACATAGAGAATAAAAGCTCTCTATGGTCAGGGCGTGACAATAATGTCAAAGTGGAATTATGTTTTTAAAAATGTTTACAAATTAATAAAACATGAAAAGCTGAAATGTCTTGAGTCAATAAGTATTAAACCTCTTTGTTATGTCAAGCCTAAATAAGTTCAGGAGTAAAAATGCGCTTAACAAGTCACGTAAGTGTGCAATATTAGTGTAAAAAAACTGACATTGAATATCCTTTTGAGCATGGTGAAGTTATTAAGTACATTTTGGAAGGTGTATCAATACACCCAGTCACTACAAAGATACAGACGTCCTTCCTAGCTCAGTTGCCAGAGAGAATGGAAACCACTCAGTGATTTCACCATGAGGCCAATAGTGATTTTAAAACAGTTTAATGGCTGTGATAAGAGAACTGAGGATAGATCAACAACATTGTAGTTACTCCACAATACTAATCTAACTGGCAAAGTGAAAAGGAAGCCTATACAGAATAAAAAATATTCCAAAACATGCATCCTGTTTGCAACAAAACACTAAAATAATATCGCAATAAATGTGGCAAAGCAATGAACTTTTTGTCCTGAATACAGGGTGTTTTGTTTGGGGCAAATCCAATACAACACATTACTGAGTACCTGTCACGTCCTGACCTTAGTTCCTTTTTTTAATGTCTCTATTTTAGGTTGGTCAGGGCGTGAGTTGTATTTCTCTGAGTTTGGCCTGGTATGGTTCCCAATCACAGGCAGCTGTCAATCATTGTCTCTGCGCCTTGAGGGAACACGGCTGGTGCTGCCAGAGTCGACTTCATTCCGGCGCTGTCAGAGTCGCCCTTCACTCCGGCTCTGCACTCTGAAAGGGTCACCAGTCCGGGGTCGAAGGCGAGGGTCGCCGCTCCAAAGGCGCCACCTAAGTGGGCCCAGTCTAAGGTGGAGTGGGGTCCATGTCCACCCAGACCCTCCCCTATGGGTTTAGGTTTTGCGGCCGGAGTCCGCACCTTTGGGGGGGGTACTGTCACGTCCTGACCTTAGAAAAAGGAACTATGTCTCTATTTTAGGTTGGTCAGGGCGTGAGTTGGGGTGGGCATTCTATGTTTTGTTCTATGTTTGTATTTCTATGTGTTTGGCCTGGTATGGTTCCCAATCAGAGGCAGCTGTCAATCGTTTTCTCTGATTGAGAACCATACTTAGGTAGCCTGTTCCCACCTGTGTTTGTGGGTAGTTGTTATCTGTCTTTGTGTGTCTGCACCAGCCAGAACTGTTCCGTTTGTTCCGCTTTGTTGTTTTTGTTCTAGTGTTCAGTTTCTTTATTAAATTGACCATGAACACGTACCACGCTGCACCTTGGTCCTCTTCACCTTCTTCCACCTATGAATATCGTTACAGTACCACTCTCCATATTTTCAAGAATGGTGGTGACTGCATCATGTTATGGGTATGCTTTTAATCGTTAAGGACTGGGGAGGTTTTGGGATCAAATATAAATGGAATGGAGCTAAGCACAAGCAAAATCCTAGAGGAAAACCTGTTTCAGTCTGCTTTCCACCAGACACTGGGAGATGAATTCACCTTTCAGCAGGACAATAACCTAAAACACAAGGCCAAATCTACACTGGAGTTGCTTACCAAGAAGGCAGTGAATGTTCCTGAGTGGCCATTTTGATTTAAATCTGACTGAAAATCTATGGCAAGACTTAATGGTTTTCTAGTAATGATCAACAAGCAATTTGACAGAGCTTGAAGAATTTTGAAAATAATAAAAATGGGCAAATGTTGCACAATCCAGGTTTGGAAAGCTCTTTGGAGACGTACCCTGAAAGACAGCTATTCACTGCCAAAGGTGATTATAAAATGTATTGACTCAGGAGTGGAATACCTATCTAATCAAGATATTAGTGTTACATTTTTTAATTAATTTTAGTCCACTTTGACATTAGAGTACTCTGTGTAGATTGTTGACAAAAACACAATGAAATCAATTTGAATCCCCTTTGTAACACAACAAAATGTGGAAAAAGTCAAGGGGTGTGAATACTTTCTGAAAGCACTGTAAACAGTGAGAGTACAGATGTAGGATCTTAATTTGATCACCCTGTTGCAGCATAACTTTTCTACAATGCAGGACATTTAAACTTGTAATGTATTTGAGGTTTTAAAGGCTTCTGAAGTTTGTAATTTCCATATTCCTTACGAAAAATGTATCAACCCCTACACAAATGTGACTCACCACCGTCTTATGTGGCAACATTTGAATTTCTGTTTTTTTACACTGGATAAAAGTAGAGACTCAGACCCTACAAAATGGTGAATCATACACTGCATTTGATGAAACAATGGGAAATTAATTATGCTTTGAAAGTTGATCAACTTGTAAACTCACTTTTGAGAAAACCGTCTTTCAATGTTTTGGTACTACTATTGGGGAGCCCTTCTTTGTCTACACCCATTCAGCATTGTTCACACCCTTTTAAGCCTTAGCCACACCCATCTCTTTAAGGTTTGATCCATGCATTCTGTACTAACTTGCCAGTTACTTCCAGACATCTGAGAGAGAGAGAGAGAGAGAACAGCTCACTGAACATTACTCGCCCTAGCAGCTGATTAGACTGTTACAGTATGAGTGTTGGTGACTGCAACTGTGCTGTCAGATTGTCAGTCCTAAATTCAGAGCTCTGGGCAATAAGTAGGGTTGTTCCCGAAAGCTCTGACCTCACAACGACAGTCAAGCACCCAAGCTAACAGGCTCCAGACACATAATGAGAGAACACCCCACTCTGACCATTTTACTCCCCCTAGCAAAGCTGGTTAGGCAATCTTTATGTTATCCAGAGCGTTGGTGAATGTAACTGTGCTGCTGGCAACAATTGAATTGCGCTTTGTTGCCGACATTTACTGACATCAGACATATTCAACCGGTGTTGAACGTTCACAAATCAATCAGATATTCTGCGCTCTTCACACTAAGACGAGTCTTTTGTTAAGAAATGTAGCTAGATACATAGCTAGCTAGGTAAACAATGAATCCCAACAAATGACGTAACATTAGTTAGCGAGCCAGCCAGCTAACATTAGCTAGCTATCTAACAGTACACCAACTTGAAATGAAAATACTTTGTCAAAATTAGAGTGGTCTTTTGTTAAGACATGTAGCTAGCTAGCTAACTAAACAATGGACCATAATCACAACTCATGACGTTACTACCATGCATGAATCTGCAGGTAGCTAACCAACCAGGTTCTATGGCTATAACTAGTCAAGCAAATGTGACTCGAGATACAAAGAATAAGATCAAACACATAACTTTAGATCGCAACCCAGCCAGCTAACGTTAGTTAGCTAACAGTACACTTGATATGAAACCACTTTCTGTCAAAATTAGAAATGTGTAATATATCAGTGTACATCATGGCTGGACGCGTCTCCTGTCTGATGCCATGCATGGTTGCCCTTAGTTTGAAGATGTAATCCAGACTGGTGTTTTCTCCATCTCCTTAGCTATCATACTCGAATTCCACTGATTTCAAACTTGGTCCTCCAGAAAGTGGAGAGCATACACACAACATTAGCAAGCGAGCCAGCCAGCTAACGTTAGCTAGCTAACAGTACACATTAACTTGACATTAGGTTTATGCAGTTTTACTACGCGATACATTAAAAAGAGACTGGAGACTGTGTATGGGGCTATATGGGGATACTGCGTGTTTGTTGAGGGATTATGACGGAACAAACTGGGGGAGCATGCATGTATGGAAAATATCTGAATACATCACCACTATTACTGCAGTCCATAATAGATGAAGCCAATGTTCTGTCAAAAAGCAGCTTACCTGAATCCTGCTGTGAGTACATCTAGTGGGGCTGGGAGATGGGCCTCAGCCAAACTCTGGAAACGCCATAGTGAATATATACAGCAAAACACTGTCTCTGCCCTACTGTTGTTCTTTGGGCTTTTTTTTGCTGTTTTGTCAGGCTGTTTGGGATAAGGTTTGACCCAACCAGCCCAGTGGGGAGTAGGTCTACATGTTGTTTGAAGGACATTAGAGCAATATAATAGTATCTTAAATAAGACATGACTTTGCTGATAACTTCTTTATTGAGAAACAATGTGCTTACATGACTCCATTGCCAGTTACCAAGGGAATGGAGCACATGGATTACTGCCACTATATTAGTAATTATATAAGGGATAATCAAGGATGTGCTAGCGGAGTGGAACAGACCTTCCGCAGAGTTGCATTATGTTCCAGAGAACGCATAGAGCCCCAAGTTGATTATCAATTTTATACCACAGCTATCATTTAAAAATGTGTTCTTTTGATGGTAGAAATGTGTTCAACATCCACTGAAGTAGCTAGCAAGTTTACTAGATCTAAGTCAATAATGTTTTCAATTTGACTTTTGCTTTCAAAAGCAGCTAGTTGTTTTGAAGGACATTAGAGCAACATACAGAGTATTTGAAATAAGACATCTGAGTCAGCTAGTGCATTGTGGAACACACCTTCCATGTCGTTCCTTATTTTCCATAGAATGCATAACCCCTCGTTGATTATCCCTTACATAATGGTCTGTCCTGCTGCATGTTCTTTAGAAATACAATAATGTATTTAATCATTTAATCCGATATACAGTATATCCATGTAGGGATTTGTCTTGGGTCCCTACAGTCAATCAAATTACCGCTCACAAACAATCTCGCATGTGGACTTCATTGACGGGCGGCAGTGGTTAAGAGCGGTAATCTGATTGGACATACATGACCATTCTATTTGGTTTAAGTAGAAGCTTGAAGGCTGTATTGATGAACATTATACAGTGGGGCAAAAAAAGTATTTAGTCAGCCACCAATTGTGCAAGTTCTCCCACTTAAAAAGATGAGAGAGGCCTGTAATTTTCATCATAGGTACAATTCAACTATGACAGACAAAATGAAAAAAAAATCCAGAAAATCATATTGTAGGATTTTTAATTAATTTATTTGCAAATTATGGTGGAAAATAAGTATTTGGTCAATAACAAAAGATTATCTCAATACTTAAATACCCTTTGTTGGCAATGACAGAGGTCAAACGTTTTCTGTAAGTCTTCCAAAGGTTTTCACACACTGTTGCTGATATTTTGGCCCATTCCTCCATGAAGATCTCCTCTAGAGCAGTGATGTTTTGGGGCTGTTGCTGGGCAACACGGACTTTCAACTCCCTCCAAAGATTTCTATGGGGTTGAGATCTGGAGACTGGCTAGGCCACTCCATGACCTTGAAATGCTTCTTACGAAGCCACTTCTTCGTTGCCCGGGCGGTGTGTTTGGGATCATTGTCATGTTGAAAGACCCAGCCACATTTCATCTTCAATGCCCTTGCTGATGGAAGGAGGTTTTCACTCAAAATCTCACGATACATGGCCCCATTCATTCTTTCCTGTACACGGATCAGTCGTCCTGGTCCCTTTGCAGAAAAACAGCCCCAAAGCATGATGTTTCCACCCCCATGCTTCACAGTAGGTATGGTGTTCTTTGGATGCAACCCACTGCAAATCTACCAAGACCTGGCCGCCCCTCTAAACCTTCAGCTCATACAAGGAGAAGACTGATCAGAGATGCAGCCAAGAGGCCCATGATCACTCTGGATGAACTGCAGAGATCTACAGCTGAGGTGGGAGACTCTGTCCATAGGACAACAATCAGTCGTATATTGCACAAATCTGGCCTTTATGGAAGAGTGGCAAGAAGAAAGCCATTTCTTAAAGATATCCATAAAAAGTGTTGTTTAAAGTTTGCCACAAGCCACCTGGGAGACACACCAAACATGTGGAAGAAGGTGCTCTGGTCAGATGAAACCAAAATTGAACTTTTTGGCAACAATGCAAAACGTTATGTTTGGCGTAAAAGCAACACAGCTCATCACCCTGAACACGCCATCTCCACTGTCAAACATGGTGGTGGCAGCATCATGGTTTGGGCCTGCTTTTCTTCAGCAGGGACAGGGAAGATGGTTAAAATTGATGGGAAGATGGATGGAGCCAAATACAGGACCATTCTGGAAGAAAACCTGATGGAGTCTGCAAAAGACCTGAGACTGGGACGGAGATTTGTCTTCCAACAAGACAATGATCCAAAACATAAAGCAAAATCTACAATGGAATGGTTCAAAAATAAACATATCCAGGTGTTAGAATGGCCAAGTCAAAGTCCAGACCTGAATCCAATCGAGAATCTGTGGAAAAACCTGAAAACTGCTGTTCACACATGCTCTCCATCCAACCTCACTGAGCTCGAGCTGTTTTGCAAGGAGGAATGGGAAAAAATGTCAGTCTCTCGATGTGCAAAACTGATAGAGACATACCCCAAGCGACTTACAGCTGTAATCGCAGCAAAAGGTGGCGCTACAAAGTATTAACTTAAGGGGGCTGAATAATTTTGCACGCCCAATTTTTCAGTTTTTGATTTGTTAAAAAAGTTTGAAATATCCAATAAATGTTGTTCCACTTCATGATTGTGTCCCACTTGTTGTTGATTCTTCACAAAAAAATACAGTTTTATATCTTTATGTTTGAAGCCTGAAATGTGGCAAAAGGTCGCAAAGTTCAAGGGGGCCGAATACTTTCGCAAGGCACTGTATTGTCACTATGCTCCACCATTTGTTTTTCAATTTCCAATGATTGTGATGTGATATACAGTAGCTTTTTATGGAATGATTTACTATCCAGCATCAACTTATTTTTGTTCTATAGCATATCAGGTTAATTGGATGGTCTCTGGCTGAGATGAAATGGCATGATAGATTAGAGGCATTGTATATGATACTCCAATAACATCATTGCGTATGTTTGTAAAATCATAATTTGATAGTGAAATTGATCTCTTGAATAACACAACTAGCCTGCTCAAAATGATTTATGACTGTGGCTCTAGATTTTTATGAGAACTTCGCTCCTATGTCATGCATTATAATGCATTATGAAGATGTTAATGTGAAGAGATACTTGGTATGATATAATGAACAGAGATCGTAGAATGACATAATATATAGGATCTCTATGGACTTTATTAGTAGCAGTGCTGGAGCAGTCAAGTCTATTGACTGCCATGGCCCTCTCAAGCAGTGGTGCTGAAATGAAAGCAGAAGTGAAGATCAGTCTCATAAGGCTAGTAGGCAGAGAATTACTGTGGTTTGATAAAGTGGCGACCTCTACTGCTCACTTGGGAAACAGTCTGTGACGAGCTCAGTCACTCCTGTTCCTCCACTACTGAATATCTGTATATTTAGGTACTGTACACAGACAGTTATTATAAACTCTATTATAAGTCCTGTACACTGACTGACGACTTGATTGCACTGGGAAAGGACATGAGCACTGGCACCATAGCGTATCTTAAAAAACAACAACATTTATTCTCGAACCCCACAGTGAGAGAGAGAGAGAGAGAGAGAGAGGGACAAATAGAGAGAAAGGGGTGTAGGGATGTTCTCCTGTAGGTATGAGCAGCAGTCTAGAGATTAAGTCAAATTTTTATTCATCCCCCTCTCATCTCATCCCTCTCTACTGTGTCCTGGGGGAGTTTAGATGGCAGAATTCATTTTCTAGTTGTTCTCAGGGTGTTGAAATGTGTGCTACACCTCTGTAGCTCCCTCTCCCTTGTCTCCTCTTTCTCCCTGTCTCCCCATAAGGTCGTGAAAACAGATGCTGTCTCATGGCAGCACCCCCCCTGTCACATACATGCGGGCATGTGTGTGCGTGTGTGTAGGTAGGCACTGCGCAGGTACTGATAAGAGTCTAGTCTGGCTTCATCCCCTGAGCCCTATGAGTCTTTAAACCTCACTACACACACACACACACACACACGGCTGGGAACTGGGTCAGCACAGCACATCTTCTGCTGATCCCTCAAAACAAGACGAGGAAGACACACACACACACGGAGAGAAAGAGAGGGAGAGAGGAAGCGAGAAGGAAAGAAAGAGAGGGAGACAGAGAGAAAGAGAGGGAGAGAGGAAGCGAGAAGGAAAGAAAGAGAGGGAGATAGAGAGAAAGAGAGGGAGAGAGGAAGCGAGAAGGAAAGAAAGAGAGGGAGACAGAGAGAAAGAGAGGGAGAGGAAGCGAGAAGGAAAGAAAGAGAGGGAGACAGAGAGAAAGAGAGGGAGAGGAAGCGAGAAGGAAAGAAAGAGAGGGAGACAGAGAGAAAGAGAGGGAGAGAGGAAGCGAGAAGGAAAGAAAGAGAGGGAGACAGAGAGAAAGAGAGGGAGAGAGGAAGCGAGAAGGAAAGAAAGAGAGGGAGACAGAGAGAAAGAGAGGGAGAGGGAGCGAGAAGGAAAGAAAGAGGGAGACAGAGAGAAAGAGAGGGAGAGAGGAAGCGAGAAGGAAAGAAAGAGAGGGAGACAGAGAGAAAGAGAGGGAGAGAGGAAGCGAGAAGGAAAGAAAGAGAGGGAGACAGAGAGAAAGAGAGGGAGAGAGGAAGCGAGGAGGAAAGAAAGAGGGAGACAGAGAGAAAGAGAGGGAGAGGAAGCGAGAAGGAAAGAAAGAGGGAGACAGAGAGAAAGAGAGGGAGAGGAAGCGAGAAGGAAAGAAAGAGAGGGAGACAGAGAGAAAGAGAGGGACAGAGGAAGCGAGAAGGAAAGAAAGAGAGGGAGACAGAGAGAAAGAGAGGGAGAGAGGAAGCGAGAAGGAAAGAAAGAGAGGGAGACAGGGAGAAAGAGAGGGAGAGAGGAAGCGAGAAGGAAAGAAAGAGAGGGAGACAGAGAGAAAGAGAGGGAGAGAGGAAGCGAGAAGGAAAGAAAGAGAGGGAGAAAGAGAGGGAGAGAGGAAGCGAGAAGGAAAGAAAGAGAGGGAGACAGAGAGAAAGAGAGCGACAGAGAAGAAAGGGGAAACTCAACACAGATGCTCCATAATGCAACAGGCTTCTCTATCCTTCAGCACAGCAGTGTGAAGGGGAGAGAGTCTGCCTGCCATCCCTCTTCCCTTTTCCTTCCCCTCTTCCTTTATCAGACCCTTCCAATATATTCTGCAGCATTAAGTATGTTAGGATCATAGGACTTAACATTACAGGCACGCAAACATCTTCCCACTTCCCTCTTCCCCCCAGAGATGGAAGTAATAGCCTCAGTGTGATACATAAGTGACAGATGAAAGCGAGAGAGAGAGAGAGGGAAGAGAGAGAGGAGGCCAGAGAGCAGGTGATAAAATGACACAGAGGGGCATGGAGGAACCCTTTAAAAGAATCAGTCTTTTTTCATCTGTTCTCTCAGGTCACCCTCTCCCTCCCTCTCTCTGCTTCTCTCCCTCTTTCTATCTATCTATCTCTCTCCCTCCCTCCTGAGCCAGTGTAAGCTCATGCAATGCACATACACACAGTGATCTGAATGTACATGTAGGCCAGTCCTACAGAGAGAAGTGAAAGTGAATGGTAAATCAAATCAGCTGGTGCCACGGCAACGAGTCCCTAAGGCACAACACTGGTGCTGGGCAGCAGGCAGGCTAACTGACAACTACACACACACACACACACACACACCACACGCACATACACATTCTGTAATTAAGGCATGGTACTGGCTACACAAAGGTGGAACTCCTGCATAATAAAAAGGACCAGTTAAAAAATAGTCTTTGATTTTTTTTTAGCAGCAGCCCACATCACTTTAATATCCTTCCTGTTTGACATATTTCTTACATTGCCAGCACTGTCCTAAGACTGCTGAGTGAGGACATCTGTGCATGCAGGATACAATTCAGCCAGGATACATTAGAATAGAATACCTTTATTCTCTGCTTAGCCTCAGACGATTTTGCCCGGCAATAAAAACTAACATTAGTCAACCTGTTACCATAGGGAAGTCATCTAGCGCACCCTATCTCTCTCTCTCACACACACACACACACACACACACACACACACACACACACACACACACACACACACACACTTCATTCAAATGCAGGTAGTGCACTCCCTCCCTCTCCACACCAGCGAAGCGTGGCCCCGAAAGAATATATAAACAAATAACTACCAAGCCGGAGGCCGGTGGGTGCTGAGGCTCAGGCTCGTCTTTACTTTAGAAAATCAACCCTGACGTTCTCTTTTCTCAGCCGGTGACTCACAGGCCACTGAATCAGAAATATATTTCTCTTCCTGTTAAGTTCATTGACTGGGTGTCAGGTCGAATTAATGGCAAAGTGTGTGCAAGGGCGCTGCAGAGGACAGTGGCTTGGCTATACCCAATGACGGGACCATGTCTATGTTCCTTCAGCCCTACAGTATGTTCCCTTGGCCCTATGTTCCCTATGTTCCCTCAGCCCTATGTTCCCTCAGCCCTATGTTCTCTCAGCCCTATGTTCCCTCAGTTCCATAGCCCTATGTTCTCTGGGCCCTATGTTCCCTCAGTTCCCATAGCCCTATGTTCCCTCAGTTCCATAGCCCTATGTTCTCTGGGCCCTATGTTCCCTCAGCCCCATGTTCCCTCAGTTCCCATAGCCCTATGTTCCCTCAGCCCTATGTTCCCTCAGTTCCCATAGCCCTATGTTCCCTCAGCCCTATGTTCCCTCAGTTCCACAGCCTTATGTTCTCTGGGCCATATTTTCCCTCAGCCCTATGTTCCCTGGGCCCTATGTTCCCTTGGCCCTATATTCCCTCAACCTACGTATATTCCCACAGCCCTACGTTCACTCAACCCTATGTTCCCTGGGCCCTATATTCCCTGGGCCCTGGGGCCTATGGAGGAGTGGGCCAAAATCCCTGCTGCAGTGTGTGCAAACCTGGTCAAGAACTACAGGAAACGTATGATCTCTGTAATTGCAAACAAAGGATTCTGTACCAAATATTAAGTTCTGCTTTTCTGATGTATCAAATACTTATGTCATGCAATAAAATGCTAATTAATTACTTAAAAATCAAACAATGTGATTTTCTGGATTTTTGTTTTAGATTCCGTGTCTCACAGTTGATGTGTACCTATGATAAAAATTACAGACCTCTACATGCTTTGTAAGTGGGAAAACCTGCAAAATCGGCAGTGTATCAAATACTTGCTCTCCCCACTGTATTGTCTGTCAGCCCTATGTTCCTCAGACCTGTTCCTTCAGCCCTATGTTCCTCAGACCTGTTCCCTCAGCCCTATGTTCCTCAGACCTGTTCCCTCAGCCCTATGTTCCTCAGACCTGTTCCCTCAGCCCTATGTTCCTCAGACCTGTTCCCTCAGCCCTATGTTCCTCAGACCTGTTCCCTTAGCCCCTTGTTCCCTCCCTCAGCCCTATGTTCCCTCAGCCTTATATGTTCCCTCCCTCAGCCCTATGTTCCTCAGACCTGTTCCTTCAGCCCTATGTTCCTCAGACCTGTTCCCTCAGCCCTATGTTCCTCAGCCCTATGTTCCTCAGCCCTATGTTCCTCAGACCTGTTCCCTCAGCCCTATGTTCCTCAGCCCTATGTTCGTCAGACCTGTTCCCTCAGCCCTATGTTCCTCAGACCTGTTCCTTCAGCCCTATGTTCCTCAGACCTGTTCCCTCAGCCCTATGTTCCTCAGCCCTATGTTCCTCAGCCCTATGTTCCTCAGACCTGTTCCCTCAGCCCTATGTTCCTCAGACCTGTTCCCTCAGCCCTATGTTCCTCAGCCCTATGTTCCTCAGACCTGTTCCCTCAGCCCTATGTTCCTCAGCCCTATGTTCCTCAGACCTGTTCCCTCAGCCCTATGTTCCTCAGCCCTATGTTCCTCAGACCTGTTCCCTCAGACCTATGTTCCTCAGACCTGTTCCCCCAGCCCTATGTTCCTCAGACCTGTTCCCTCAGCCCTATGTTCCTCAGACCTGTTCCCTCAGCCCTATGTTCCCTCAGCCCTATGTTCCTCAGACCTGTTCCCTCAGCCCTATGTTCCTCAGACCTGTTCCCTCAGCCCTATGTTCCTCAGACCTGTTCCCTTAGCCCTATGTTCCCTCCCTCAGCCCTATGTTCCCTCAGCCTTATATGTTCCCTCCCTCAGCCCTATGTTCCTCAGACCTGTTCCCTCAGACCTATGTTCCCTCCCTCAGCCCTATGTTCCTCAGACCTGTTCCCTCAGCCCTATGTTCCTCAGACCTGTTCCCTCAGCCCTATGTTCCTCAGACCTGTTCCCTCAGCCCTATGTTCCTCAGACCTGTTCCCTTAGCCCTATGTTCCCTCAGCCTTATATGTTCCCTCCCTCAGCCCTATGTTGCTCAGACCTGTTCCCTCAGCCCTATGTTCCTCAGCCCTATGTTCCTCAGACCTGTTCCCTCAGACCTATGTTCCTCAGACCTGTTCCCCCAGCCCTATGTTCCTCAGACCTGTTCCCTCAGCCCTATGTTCCTCAGACCTGTTCCCTCAGCCCTATGTTCCTCAGACCTGTTCCCTCAGACCTATGTTCCCTCCCTCAGCCCTATGTTCCTCAGACCTGTTCCCTCAGCCCTATGTTCCTCATACCTGTTCCTTCAGCCCTATGTTCCTCAGACCTGTTCTCTCAGCCCTATGTTCCCTCCCTCAGCCCTACGTTCCCTCCCTCAGCCCTATGTTCCCTCAGCCTTATAAATTCTCTTAGCCCTATGTTCCCTCCCTCAGTCCTATGTTCCTCAGACCTGTTCCCTCAGACCTATGTTCCCTCCCTCAGCCCTATGTTCCTCAGACCTGTTCCCTCAGCCCTATGTTCCTCAGCCCTGTTCCCTCAGCCCTATGTTCCCTCCCTCAGTCCTATGTTCCTCAGACCTGTTCCCTCAGCCCTATGTTCCTCAGACCTGTTCCCTCAGCCCTATGTTCCCTCCCTCAGTCCTATGTTCCTCAGACCTGTTCCCTCAGCCCTATGTTCCCTCCCTCAGCCCTATGTTCCTCAGACCTGTTCCCTCAGTCCTATGTTCCTCAGACCTGTTCCCTCAGACCTGTTCCTTCAGCCCTATGTTCCCTCCCTCAGTCCTATGTTCCTCAGACCTGTTCCCTCAGCCCTATGTTCCTCAGACCTGTTCCCTCAGCCCTATGTTCCCTCCCTCAGCCCTATGTTCCTCAGACCTGTTCCTTCAGCCCTATGTTTCCTCCTTCAGCCCTATGTTTCCTCCATCAGCCCTATGTTTCCTCCTTCAGCCTTTTGTTCCTCAGACCTGTTCCTTCAGCCCTATGTTCCCTCCTTCAGCCCTATGTTTCCTCCTTCAGCCCGATGTTTCCTCCTTCAGCCCTATGTTCCTCAGACATGTTCCTCAGACATGTTCCTTCAGCCCTATGTTTCCTCCTTCAGCCCTATGTTTCCTCCTTCAGCCCTATGTTTCCTCCTTCAGCCCTATGTTCCTCAGACATGTTCCTTCAGCCCTATGTTCCTCAGACATGTTCCTTCAGCCCTATGTTTCCTCCTTCAGCCCTATGTTTCCTCCTTCAGCCCTATGTTCCTCAGACATGTTCCTTCAGCCCTATGTTCCTCAGACATGTTCCTTCAGCCCTATGTTTCCTCCTTCAGCCCTATGTTCCTCAGACATGTTCCTTCAGCCCTATGTTTCCTCCTTCAGCCCTATGTTTCCTCCTTCAGCCCTATGTTTCCTTCTTCAGCCCTGTGTTTCCTCCTTCAGCCCTATGTTCCTTCAGCCCTATGTTCCTCAGACATGTTCCTTCAGCCCTATGTTTCCTCCTTCAGCCCTATGTTTCCTCCTTCAGCCCTATGTTCCTCAGACATGTTCCTTCAGCCCTATGTTCCCTCCCTCAGCCCTATGTTCCCTCAGCCTTATACATTCCCTCAGTTCTATGTTCTCTCAGTTCTATGTTATAAACCAGGAGTCAGGAAACAAATATCTTACATAGCTTATATGTTGACACCCATGATGTATGTCTTTTGGTTAGTTGAGCCATTGTTGTTGCATGATGGAACAAAGATGGGTAGTATTTCTGATACATATTTTTGAAATGCATATTTCAATTACTTTTGAGAATTTTGTCATTTTTATCTCCCTGGCCTGAACTACAATGCAATGATTGAGTAAGTTACACAATTTCAAAATACTAAATACTTTCATATACCGGCTCAACATTTTGTGGCCCCTTATCAACTCAAATTTACTGCATTGGTGTCAGAAGTCTGATGCCATTAAAGGTGTGATAAAAATAGTCTGCTAAATGACCAAAATGTTATGTGAAAATGAACACTTGCAAAGCACACTGGGTATAATTCTAGTGATCCCCGTCCCCAAACAAGGCCAACATTGGATTACAATACAAATGATTGGACAATAACCATTTGTGACAATTGTTATTTAAATTGGTTCAGTGGGTACTGAGGGAACATAGGACTGAAGGAACACTATTAGCTGGTAAGGTTAGCTGGTAAGGTTAGCTGGTAAGGTTAGCTGGTAAGGTTAGCCGGTAAGGTTAGCCGGTAAGGTTAGCCAAAACTCTCAACCCATTTAGTTGCCAGCATAAAAGTGACGTAGACGTTCATTGGCGGAAACTGAGGTTTTGTTTGAAACTGCTAGTGAGTCTGGTGAAGCTAATAGTACAGAAAGTGAGTGAGTGGGTTACAGTGGCGAAGAAAAAGGGAAACGAGAAGTAAAGATATGTTGGGAAAATAGGAAAACACTAGACTCGTTTTTGGTTGGAGTCAGGGTTTTGGATGAATGCTACTTGGGAAATCTGTTTAAACGTCTCCAGGAAAATCTGGAATGTGTTGGAAGAAAGTGTGGAGTTGGTGAGAGTCACAAGTGGTTTTTTGTGTGTCTGGGAGCAGAAGAAGCGTGTGTTAAGACTAAAAAAGATATGGAGTGGAATGTTTCCTGCATGGATTTTAAAGGGGGTTATGTCTGGGGTGGTGCAATAAATAAAGGCAGTGGATTTAACTGAAGAATCGATGGAGTGGTTGGTGCAAGTCAATTGACCTGCATGGTAACAGTAGATGGAGAAAAGAAGTTCACTTCATCCATGCTACTGTTTTTTGATGAAGTCTCTCCCTTCTCATATAAAGTTAGGATTCATGAGATACCCTGTAAGAGCTTCTGTGCACAAGCCCCTTCAGTGTCATGAATGTAAAATATTTGATCATGTGTCAAGAAGGGAACAATATCATATGCCAGATGAAGGGAAATTCTGCAACTGTGGAAGTAAACATGCTCCTGAACTCTTGGAGTGTCCTGGTGAAGGAGAATGTGGTGCCAAGGGTAAGGAGTGTCCTATCTGGAGGTGGTGAGAACATTTGGAAGGAACGGGTAGCGGGGAAGAAGCAACAGTAGTAGAGCCACCAAGACCAGTGAAGGTTTCTCATCAACCGAGGGATAGTGAAATGCTACATGTTAAAAAAGGTGGACTTTGTATTATTTATTGCAATGGTCATAAACTGTACAGCACAAGTGGGGAAGAAGTCTAAGAAAATTGGAATCATTGAATGCCGCTGAACGTTTTTGGGGTCTTTGTGATTTTACAGCCGAGGAGGTGCAGGAAATCCAGTCGGTGAATGTAGCACCAATCACAGGCCGGGATGTATTTTGGAGTGGACTGTGATTGAAGAAGTATGATGTTGAATTTCTTTTAAATAAAAGTTTTTTAGTCATTTTATTTTGTATGATATCATTTTACTGGAATTGTTTTTATTTCTTTCTTATTTAATACCCCATCCAGCTGGTGGCGGTAATGGCCATTAACATTGGATGCCAACCGTCGTTTAAAACCCATCGAAGAAGAAAAGCCGGCAAGTGGCCAACTCTTATCCTAGAGAACGATATGAGTTTGCTCCATCCCTGCTCTAAACACATCTGATTCTAATTGTCAGCTGATTTGGGTGTGATAGAGTAGGCCAGGCCTAGGCCTGGAACAAAAGCCTGTTTTTAGGTTTTCTAACCAGTAACTCTCCTGGAAGAGGGTTGGCCACCCATCATATTGTGAGCATGACCAAGACAAGCAGGCAGTAGGTGTCACATAGACCAGTTGACAGGAGTTTAATGAGTCAAGGTAAGAATCTTCAAAGCAAACTTAGAGAGTAGGATGGGATGATGGGGAGACCTGCCACGGCCAAGCAAAACATAGTGATATAGTGACCCCTTGTGGCAGACCACGGACTTTTTCATTTCCAAAACACTGCTGACGACATTCAAATGCGCCAACTGTGTCTCGGTAATCACATGATTTTTTAAATGTTGCGTCAGTTGTGTAGTGTAGCAAACTCTCGCAGCTATTATCTCAACGATACAGGGAATATTACATAACATTGGAGAATAAGTGAACACGTATAGCAATTTATTTAAATCGTTAGGCCTCGACCTTGAACACATTTTTAAAGCGAAGTAGCTTTAAACGTTAGATAGCTAACGTTAAGCACTTTTCCTTTTCATGACTAACTTCTGCTTGTTGCAACAGTCAGTCAGAATGGGCCATTTTCTATCTCTCACCACCTTACTGTACCTGCTTGTTACGAGCTGCTCGGGCTCCCCTCCCTCGAATTTCATCCTCCTGTTCGCGGACGACCTGGGGTTCGGCGACCTAGGATGCTACGGCCATCCAACCTCGCTCACCCCCAACCTGGACCGATTGGCGGCCGACGGACTGAGATTCACTGACTTCTACTGTACCAGTCCCGTCTGCAGCCCCTCCAGGTAGTAACTAACTAGCAACATATTGCAGTAACAATAGCTAATATCCTTATCAAAATCAGGAGGCTGTGGGGTATGTATGAGGAACAACTCTACAGTTTAGGGGTGAGTGAGGTGGGCAATGAAAAAATATATCTAAATATTGGTCACGTGCACAGGATACAGCAGGGATACTCACCTACTATTTGAGAAGGTCCAGTGACACATTTCCTAGGTGGCAAAAGTCCGGATGGATATCGTACTTTATCGGCGCTGTGATACAGCGTAGTAACAAACATAGTCGTCTACGACTTAGGAAACATGTTGTTATATAAAATGTACATTAAATTACACTAAAATGTTAATGAAATACAACTTCTTTCGAATGTAAACATGTGCAATATTTCATCAACTTTGCGCAAGATGAAAAGTGGTTGCATATTTATCTATGCAAAAGGTTCACTGTGAACCATTGTACATGGGCCTTGAATAAAATAAAATAAAATCAAGTGCATGTTTTAACCTAAATAATCATCTGAATGCTCAGAACTTCACTGTGGGCCATGCAATAATTAAGCAATAAAGCACTTCTACGAAACACAATGCGGATTGCCCGGATACAGCCCTTAGCCGTGGTATATTGGCCATATACCACAAACCTCTGAGGTGCCTTATTGCCAGTATAATCTGTAATTAAAGGTGTAAAAATTAGAGGTCGACTGTTTTATGATTTTTCAACACCGATACCGATTATTGGAGGACCAAAAAAAGCAGACTATTTATTTATATATTTGTAATGATGACAATTACAACAACATTGAATGAACACTTATTTTAACTTAATATAATACATCAATAAAATCAATTTAGTCTCAAATAAATAATGAAACAGTGTTGGAAAAGAGAGTTAAAGTGCAATATGTGCCATGTAAAAAAAGCGAACGTTTAAGTTCCTTGCTCAGAACATGAGAACATATGAAAGCTGGTAGTTCCTTTTAACATGAGTCTTCAATATTCCCAGTTAAGAAGTTTTAGGTTGTAGTTATTATAGGACTATTTCTCTCTATACCATTTGTATTTCATATACCTTTGACTATTGCATGTTCTTATAGGCACAATAGTATTGCCAGCCTAATCTTGGGTGTTGATAGGCTTGAAGTCATAAACAGCGCAATGCTTGAAGCACAGCGAAGAGCTGCTGGCAAACGCAGGAAAGTGCTGCCTACCACCGCTCAGTCAGACTACTCTATCAAATATCAAATCATAGACTTAATAATAATATAATAAACACACAGAAATATGAGCCTTAGGTCATTAATATGGTCAAATCCAGAAACTATAATTTCAAAAACAAAACTTTTATTCTTTCAGTGAAATACAGAACCGTTCTGTATTTTATCGAACGGGCGGCAACCCTAAGTCTAAATATTGCTGTTAAATTGCACAACCTTCTATTTTATGTCATAATTATGTAAAATTCTGGCAAATTATTTACTATTTTTTAGGAAGAAATGGTCTTCACACAGTTCGCATGCATATACCCTGACTCTGCTTGCACAGATCGCAAAAGAAGTGACACAATTTCCCTAGAACCTCTTGGGGCTGGGGGCAGAATTTTCACTTTTGGATAAATAGCGTGCCCAATTTCAACTTCCTGCTACTCATGCCAAGAATAGAAGATATGCATATTATTCATAGATTTGGATAGAAAACACTGAAGTTTCTAAAACTGTTTGAATCATGTATGTGAGTATAACAGAACTTATGTAGCAGGCAAAACCCAGAGGACTAACTGTTCAGAATATATCTATTTTTTGCCTCTCTCTGTTCACTGTCATGTCATTGCCAAGGGTTATTTCTTATGAACCTGTTTTCAGTTCCTACCGCTTCCACTGGATGTCACCAGTCTTTGGAATTTGGTGGAGGTTATTCCTTTGCAATGAAGAAGTAGGCCAACCAGGAACACTGTTGAGAGTTGCGCAAGATGTGAAAAGTGGCGCTGGTTTGTTTTCATTCCTGTATTGAACACAGATTGCCCCGTCTACAATTTGATCGATTATTAACGTTTAAAAAAAACTAAAGTTGTATTACAAAAGTAGTTTGAAATATTTTGGCAAAGTTTATAGGCAACTTTTGAAATATTTTGTAGTGACGTTGCGTTTTTTGTAAGCTGTTTTTTTCTGGATCAAAAACGCTTTATAAATGGACATTTTGGATATATATGGACGGAATTAATCGAACAAAAGCACCAATTGTGATGTTTATGGGACATATTGGAGTGCCAACAAAAGAAGCTTGTCAAAGGTAATGCATGTTTTACATTCAGCGTTTTGTGTAGCGCCTGCAGGGTTGAAATATGCTAACCCCTTTGTTTACTGCTAGTGCTATCATCAGATAATAGCTTCTTATGCTTTCGCCGAAAAGCATTTTAAAAATCTGACATGTTGGCTGGATTCACAACGAGTGTAGCTTTAATTGAGTATCTTAAGAAAGGCATTGATGTTTATGGTTAGGTCCACATTGATGCAACGACAGTGCTTTTTTTGCTAATGCGCTTGTTAAAGCGTCACCCGTTTGGCGAAGTAGGCTGTGATTTGATGATAAATTAACAGGCACCGCATTGATTATATGCAACGCAGGACGAGCTAGATAACTACACATGGTTGATGATATTACTAGTTTAACTAGTGATTATGTTAAGATTGATTGTTTTTTGTAAGATACGTTTAATGCTAGCTAGCAACTTACCTTGGCTCCTTGCTGCACTCGCGTAACAGGTGGTCAGCCTGCCACCAGTCTCCTCGTGGAGTGCAATGTAATCGGCCATAATCGGCATCCAAAAATGCAGATTACCGATTGTTATGAAAACTTGAAATCGTCTCTAATTAATCGACCATGCCGGAAATAATACATGTTTGGTCATACCCATGGTATATGGTCTGATATAGCACGGCTGTCAGCCAATCAGCATTCAGGGCTTAAACCACCAAGTTTATAATCGCGTATATATGTCACTCTGGGCATTGCCCTGCATTAATGAGATAAATTATACTTTCTGGTCAGGATGTATAGCGCAAGTTTGTTGAGAACAGGGACATCAATTGCAGGCACCATCTTTCCCCAGAAAGTGACAGGGTCACAATCACCAGCCTGCTCCTTCAAAGCCACATCTTCTTGCAGCTTAGTCAACCCCATTTGCAGTGATGCAACACCTACCCATCTGAAGATTTTTTTTTAGCTTCTTTGTGACCAAGAAGGGTTTCTGGATTAGCAGCAGCAGTTCTCTTCCAACAGCAAAGTCATCAAAGTGAGCCTTAAAGTTATCCATCAATTTCTGGATGAAATCATTCTTGAAAAGCTCAAATTTCTTTTGGAAAGCTCAGACTGCTGTTATCATATCACACACAGTGTTGTCCCGTCCCTGCAGCTTTTAACATTAAGGTGTGATGTAATGTCTGTCAAAAAATGCCACTGTTTCCATCTTCTCATCTTCCAAAAACTCAGGAAACTTAGTTGCCATATCACACTTTTGCTCTGATAAGAAAGCTTTGATTTAATCCTGAATGGCTCAAAAGCGTTCAAAAACCCTGCCTTTGCTGAGCCATCTGATATTGTCGTGCAGTAGTAAGTCATCAACTGGCATTGGTCTCTGTCAGAATGGCGGTGTTGTAGGGATGAAGTTGTTCTCAAAAAGTTGATCAGTTTCATCATTGTTGTCATGACCTCAGAATACTCTTTTCCCAGACTGGCACACAGGACAGATTGATGGATGATGCAGTGATATGATGTCAGGTCAGGGTTGTCCTCTTTCAAATGTGCACCAGTCACCTCCCTCTTCCTATCATGGCTGGAGCTCCATCTGTGCTGATGGAGACCCCTGACTTCAGATCTATCCCCCTTCTTGTCAACATCCCTTTGATGGCCTCATGGATATCCTCTCACCATGTTGGTGCTTCTAGATGTGTTAATCCCAACAGCTCCTCAATAATTCTTTTTTGGTTTCGTTATAAAATCTGACAAACACCAGAAGCTGGGCATTATCAGTATTATCAGTTGATTCATCCACAGCTAATGAAATGCATGGTGCATTCTCAATGGCTTCATCAATTTGTGAAGGTAAATCTTCAGCTAATATTTCAGTTGTCCTCATTGATGTGGTATCTGTTTGATCTTTTCCCTGAGCTCATCTTTTTGTTTACCTTCAAGCAAGGTGTCAAAAACTTCACACATGCATTATTTTACCATCTCAGCGTCTGAAAATGTTTTTTTTTGTTTTCCCAAAAACCCAGGCTATCCTCAGTGAACACTCCATTGCACATTGTTGGGCTATCAGGGAATTGACAAGGCTGGAACTGTCATATTGGTGGAACTCTCATATTGGGATTTGAGTTGGTTCATCTTGATTGTTCTCACCTCCATGTTCAGGGTCTATGTCTAATCGAATTGACTATGCCTGGTGTTATAATGGCGCTTAACATGGGCACATTTCACGAGAGCTACGGACTCGCTGCATATCAGGCACATTGGTTTTGTGCTAGTTGCGGGGAGAATGAACACATACTGTTCCGTCCACTTTTCAAGCCATATTAACTAACTTCTGGTAACTAAGCTCCTATCTGTGATATTTACAGTTGAACTGCGGTCAAATCTTAGTTTCTTTCTGACTGCTTGTCCCAGGGTTCCACAGAGGATATTTGGATTAATGTGATTGGGTAGGATGCGACCTTTTTTTATTTGCATATATCCACATGTTTGGATTAGACGGGGCACTAGTAGAGGTGGGCGCTGCTTCGAGAGAGAGCGCGTGAGAAAGAGAGTTTGTTAGTTAAAGAGGCCGCTGTGCCCAGTAGATTTTTTTTTTTAAGCTGTCTAAAAAACTTATGTATTGACTTTTTTATATAACAAAATGCAATGTTGCCCGGATTGACCCTTCTCTGGGTCTGCACCCGGACCGCAGTCTGCCAGTTGAGTTTTGCTGGGATACAGGGTGTGAAAGGTACAGTGAAATGCTTACTTTCAAGCTATCCTCAACAGTGCAATATGCATTTATCACCCAACAAGTAGTAAGAAAAACATTTGTAAAGTTTGAAATTATATACACATAATAACTAGGCTGAAAAGACATGGCATGGTCCCTGAGATCCTCAAAAGGTTATATAGCTGAACCATTGAGACTGGCTGCATCACAGCTTGGTATGGCAATTGCACTACCCTTGAATGCCAGCGCTACAAATAGTGGTGCAGACGGCCCAGTACATCACGGGCCGAGCACCCTGCCATCCATGACCTCTATCAGGTGGTGTCAAGGGAAAGAATCCAGCCATCCAAGCCATAGACTGTTCACTTTGCTACCATCCGGCAAATGGTACCGGAACATCAGCTCTCGAACCAACAGGCCCCGAGACTAGAGGTTGACCGATTAATTGGAATGGCCGATTAACTAGGGCTGATTTCATGTTTTCATAACAATCGGAAATCGGTATTTTTCGACACCGATTTGGCCGATTTGATTTATTTATTTAAAATATATATATTTATATTTTAGGAAAGTCAGTTAAGAACACATTCTTATTTTCAATGACGGCCTAGGAATGGTCAGGGAACTGCCTTGTTCAGGGGAAGAACGACAGATTTTTACCTTGTCAGCTCGGGGATTCAATCTTGCAACCTTACAGTTAACTAGTCCAACGCTCTAACCACCTGCCTTACAGTGCACTCCACGAGGAGCCTGCCTGTTACACGAATGCAGTAAGAAGCCAAGGTAAGTTGCTAGCTAGCATCAAACTTATCTTATAAAAACAATCAATCAATCAATCATAATCACTAGTTAACTACACGTGATTGATGATTTTACTAGTTTATCTAGTGTGTCCTGCGTTACAAATGATCGATGCGGTGTGCATTCACGAAAAAGGACTGTAGTTGCTCCAACGTGTACATAACCATAAACATCAATGCCTTTCTTAAAATCAACACACAAGTATTTATTTTTAAACCTGCATATTTAGTTAATATTGCCTGCCTACATGGATTTTTTTAAACTAGGGAAATGGTGTCACTTCTCTTGCAACAGAGTCCGGGAATATGCAGCAGTTTGTGCCACCTGGCTCGTTGCGAACAAAGACAGCCAACTTCGCCAAACAGGAGATGATTTAACAAAAGCGCATTTGCGTAAAAAGCACAATCGTTGCACGACTGTACCTAACCATAAACATCAATGCCTTTCTTAAAATCAATATACAGAAGTATATATTTTTAAACCTGCATATTTAGCTAAAAGAAATCCAGGTTAGCAGGCAGGTGAAATTGTGTCACTTCTCTTGCGTTCATTGCACGCAGAGTCAGGGTATATGCAACAGTTTGGGCCGCCTGGCTCGTTGCGAACTAATTTGCCAGAATTTTACTTAATTATTTTGTATTTATTTTTTTATTTCACCTTTATTTAACCAGGTAGGCAAGTTGAGAACAAGTTCTCATTTACAATTGCGACCTGGCCAAGATAAAGCAAAGCAGTTCGACACATACAACGACACAGAGTTACACATGGAGTAAAACAAACATACAGTCAATAATACAGTGTAAACAAGTCTATATACGATGTGAGCAAATGAGGTGAGATAAGGGAGGTAAAGGCAAAAAAAGGCCATGGTGCTAAGTAAATACAAAATAGCAAGTAAAACACTGGAATGGTAGATTTGCAATGGAAGAATGTGCAAAGTAGAAATACAAATAATGGGGTGCAAGGGAGCAAAATAAATAAATAAATAAAATACAGTAGGGAAAGAGGTAGTTGTTTGGGCTAAATTATATGTGGACTATGTACAGGTGCAGTAATCTGTGAGCTGCTCTGACAGTTGGTGCTTAAAGCTAGTGAGGGAGATAAGTGTTTCCAGTTTCAGAGATTTTTGTAGTTCGTTCCAGTCATTGGCAGCAGAGAACTGGAAGGAGAGGCGGCCAAAGAAAGAATTGGTTTTGGGGGTGACTAGAGAGATATACCTGCTGGAGCGTGTGCTACAGGTGGGAGATGCTATGGTGACCAACGAGCTGAGATAAGGGGGGACTTTACCTTTCAGGGTCTTGTAGATGACATGGAGGCAGTGGGTTTGGCGACGAGTATGAAGCAAATTATGACATAACATTGAAGGTTGTGCAATATAACAGCGATATTTAGACTTATGGATGGCACCCGTTAGATAAAATACGTAACGGTTCTGTATTTCACTAAAATAATAAATGTTTTGTTTTCGAGATGATAGTTTCCGGATTCAACCATATTAATGACCGAAGGCTCGTATTTCTGTGTGCTATTATGTTATAATTAAGTCTATGATTTGATAGCTCAGTCAGACTGCTCTATGGTAGGCACCAGCAGGCTCGTAAGCATTCATTCAAATAGCACTTTTGTGCGTTTTGCCAGCAGCTCATCGCAATGCTTCAAGCATTGCGCTGTTCATGACTTCAAGCCTATCAACTCCCGAGATTAGGCTGGTCTAACCGATGTGAAATGGCTAGCTAGTTAGCGCCGTGCGCGCTAATAGCTTTTCAAACGTCACTCGCTCTGAGACTTGGAGTAGTTGGTTCCCCTTGCTCTGCATGGGTAACGCTGCTTCGAGGGTGCCTGTTGTCAATGTGTTCCTGGTTCGAGCCCAGGAAGGAGCGAGGAGAGGTACGGAAGCTATACTGTTACACTGGCAATACTAAAGTGCCTATAAGAACATACAATAGTCAAATTATATGAAATACAAATGGTATAGAGAGAAATAGTCCTATAATTCCTATAATAACTACAACCTAAAACTTCTTACCTGTGAATATTGAAGACTCATGTTGAAAGGAACCACCAGCTTTCATATGTTCTCATGTTCTGAACAAGGAACTTAAACTTTAGCTTTCTTACATGGCACATATTGCACTTTTACTTTCTTCAACACTTTGTTTTTGCATTATTTAACCAAATTGAACATGTTTCATTATTTATTTGAGGCTAAATTGATTGTATTGATGTATTATAATAAGTTAAAATAAGTGTTGTAATTGTCATTATTACAAATACATTTTAAAAAATCGGCCTATTATAATCGGTATCAGCTTTTTTTGGGGGTCCTCCAATAATCGGTATCGACGTTGAAAAATCATAATCGGTCGAGCTCTACCTGAGACAGCTTCTACCCCCAAGCCATAAGACTGCTAAATATTCAGAATGCTAAATAGTCAATTAATGGTACCCAATCTGTACTGTGACTCTATCTTGCACTGACCCTACGCACACTCACGAGACTTAAATGCACACCATATATTCACTCACACACTACACTGTCACTCACACACAAAACCCTCACATATTCTCATACACTACACTACATTTGGAAAAAGTCAAGGGGTCTGAATACTTTCCAAAGGCACTGTATACACACACACACACACACACACACACACACGCATACCTACACAACAGAAACACACATACATGCACACTCATACGCACACCCTTTTACACTCCTCATTGGTTGCTGCTACATTGTTCTTTATTTTACTTTTATTAGTATCTCTCCGTATGCCTAGTCACATTATTCTGCCTTCATGTACTTATCTATCTCAAATACCTTGTTCCTCTTCACATTGATCTTAGAGAGACAGTCTGTGAGAACTGGTTAGAACCTGTTCTTGTTTTGACTATTCTTCTAACGGAATGGAGCCAATTACCCCTTATCTCTTTTGTAAGCGTACCTTCTTTGTGGGGTAAACAGCTCTTTGTGTAGATGAAGTGTAAATAAAGATTTAGCTTTATCCTGAGAGGGAACTTCCTGGCTTGAATAAAACTCTTATAAACTGGAAAATGAGCTTTGCCTGATCCTTGGAACAAGTTTTTCCTTGTTTGCAGGCTTTTTAGCCAACCCTGCTAAAACACACATTTTTTTTACGATGTGAGGTGTTTGAGCACAGCTGGAGCAAACTCCTGCATATCAAGTAGCTCTCCTGGACTCTCTGGGAAGAGGATTGGTCACCCTGCAACATTAGTTACAACCAAATACTTGTCTTTGTCTTTGTAAAATTATTCTCTCATTCAATGAACCAGGGCTCAAATGGCTAAGGTAGCTAACTAAGATGTTTAAGGTTAAAATATTAAGTGTTCACAGGAGATCTTGACAGCATAGGAGTTACTTGTCAATTAGGCTATTGTAATAATTTTTTTTGTGACTTTGTCAGAATTGCATAGCCAGTATTGAATAGAGGAGAATCCTGGCCAATTTTGAGCGCTTTAGAGACAGTTTTATGGAGCATTTGTTTCATCAACTGCGTGTTTGCGGTTATACACGAGTGCCAGTGGAGTTATTTTAGGACCCCCCCCAGCAATGGACCACTGGCGCAAACACGCAGGTGATGCACACACCTTGGCTTTTCCAGGATTTTCATTGCTGACCAAAAATGTGCTTTTAACTGGGTAAATATTATCAACAAATGTACAAACGCAGCTAGGCTCGCTTTGATCTCGAGTCAGTGCAGATAGCAGTGTTAAGACCGCCTAAAGCGAGTATGATTTAAGACCAAGACCTGAGCAAATCGAGACCGAGACCAGACAAGTCCAATTCAAGACCATGATTGTAATTGTGTCAAATTGCCACAATAATAGTAGAACATGTTCTGTGTTCATATTGCAGAAGAACAGATTCTTTAGACATTGACTTGTCAAAAATGCATGCTGTGGGCAAATAGTGTCATATCACTAACCGATACAGGTCTATAATAGATAATACAAAATTCATTGCATTCGGAAAGTATTCAGACCCCTTCCCTTTTCCACATTTTGTTATGTTACAGCCTTATTCTAAAATTGATTAAATATGTATTTTTTTCTCATGAATCTACACACAATACCCCATAATGACAAAGGTAATCGGCATTTTTGGACACCGATTATGGCTGATTACATTGCACTCCACGAGGAGACTGCGTGGCAGGCTGACTACCTGTTATGCGAGTTCAGCAAGGAGCCACGGTAAGGTGCTAGCTAGCATTAAACTAATCTTATAAAAAACAATCAATCTTAACTTAATCACTATTATGCAACAGTTTGGGCCGCCTGGCTCGTTGCGAACTAATTTGCCAGAATTTTACATAATTATGACATAACATTGAAGGTTGTGCAATGTAACAGAAATATTTAGACTTATGGATGCCACCAGTTAGATAAAATACGGAATGGTTCCGGAATTGACTGAAAGAATAAACGTTTTGTTTTCTAAATGAGAGTTTCCGGATTCTACCATATTAATGACCTAAGGCCCGTAATTATATTATAATTAAGTCTATGATTTGATAGCGACCCAGCCAGAGCACAGACTTGAACCCGATCGAACATCTCTGGAGAGACCTGGGAATAGCTGTGCAGCGACACTCCCCATCTTTTGGGAAATGCTGTAATTTATGAGGACTAAATGTATTATACATTTTTTGTAAAATGTCTCCCCAATTTTGATCTGGTCTCATTGCTGCAACTCTCCAACAGGCTCGGGAGGAGAAGGTCGAGTCATGCGTCCTCCGAAACTGCACTTCTTAACCCGGAAGCCAGCCGAACACCAATGTGTCGGAGGAAACACCGTTCACCTGACGACCGATGTCAGCCTGCAGGCACCCGGCCCACCACGAGTTGCTAGAGCTCGATGAGTGGCCAAATCCGGGTTTGATCCCCCGGCCAAATCCTCCCCTAACCCAGACGACGCTGGGCCAATTGTGCGCCGTCCGATGGTGATACAGCCCGTGATCAAACCCGGGTCTGTAGTGATGCAGTGACTTAGACCGCTGAGCCACTCGGGAGGCCCCTAAAATGTATTTTAAAAGATGAGACTATAATAAATACCGCTTTTATGCCATACAAGCAAGCCAAACACCCGTTAGTCCAAATGTGCTTTTCAGATATCCATATCATAAAACTCATGTCAACATTTATGATCCCTATGTTTGATGTACAGTTACAAGATGGCATGGCTTTATACCCTGGGTTGTCCTGAACAGAATTAGCCTATGTTTGTTGTATTGTCGCAGACCACTCATCTAAATACACTCATGACTCCATTCTATACGCACCAAAATTACAATCTGCTTCTCTGAATTGCCTTGTAAAAGCATAACGCTAAGATCATATTCAAAAAATTATAATATGCCCACCTGACCCAGATTGCGATTTATAATGGACTGTTTTTGGAGTGCAACCTCTTAAGGATCATGCGAATTTTCGCAGCTTTTTGTTAAAAATCGCGCAACATTTCAAAGTCCTGCTACTCATGCCAGGAATATAGTATATGCAAATCATTACATTTACATTACATTTAAGTCATTTAGCAGACGCTCTTATCCAGAGCGACTTACAAATTGATAAGTATGTGTGTATAGAAAACACTCTGAAGTCTCTAAAACTGGTTAAATCGTGTCTGTGGCTATAACACAACGTGTTTAGGAGTAAAAATCCCTCGAAAAACTGTTATCCAAAAACACAAAAAATATATTAATCCGCCAGTCAATGTATTGTTTAAGGCGACTGCAAATACATGAAGCTGTTCTGTAGACGCCTACAGCTTCCACACGATGTCGCCAGTACTGGCATTTCGAGCAGACTTAATCCTTGGTTGTATGACGTTTTTCCCTTTCCTGTTTCAGTCTCTCAACAGGATGTTATTAAAATGGAAAAGATGGCCGCTGATTTCAAGACTAGCTGCTATCGAATACAGATCGCCCCGTGATGAATTGTATAGATTATTAACGTTTATGAATACCTAAAGTTGGTTTAGAAATGTAGTTTGAAGTGTTTTGTAAAAGTATATAGGCAACTTTTGTCATTTTAAAAAGTGACGTTGCGTCTTGTAAAAGGGAATATTCCTGGATCAGACCGATCTTCAGAAAATGACATTTTGGCTATACAATGACGGATTTAATCGGGGAAAAGACCCAATTGTGATGTTTATGGGATATATAGGAGTGCCAAGAAAGAAGCTTATCAAAGGTAATGAATGTTTTATATTTTATTTCTGCGTTTTGGGTAGCGCCGGCTACCGCAAAATCTGTCATTTTAGATGACGTTCCATTACTTTGGGGGTGCATGCTATCAGATAATAGCTTCTCATGCTTTCCCACGAAAAGCATTTTACTAATCTGACTCGGTGGCTAGATTCACAACGAGTGTAGCTTTAATTCAGTACATTGTATGTGTGTTTTAATGAAAGTTTGATTTTTATCAAAAACTATACGTGGCGCTCTTGAAATTTCTTCTGATTTGATCCCGACAGCGGAACCCACTCCCTAAAAATTAAAAAGGTGTGGATGCGGGGCTGTGTTCCAAACAAACACACTACAAGTGTGCTTGCTCTAGTTCCTCAACAGCACAGCTAGGAGGGCTCTTAAGAGCACTGTTCTTGTTAGAATCTTCTTTGTCATAAAAGTGCACTGAAATGACTTATGAACTGTGCACACTTTGGAGAGGTGTGTTTGGCAACTAGAAAACACCAGTTAGACCTTTCATTCAAACCCCTTGTCATTGTTTTGTTTTGTCCCAAGTTTTCCAAGAATATTCTTATTATGTTACAGAATGTATCAAGAGTATTTTCAGATTTCGTTATCAACAAATGCAGTGAAAAGTACAGTAAATGTAAAATGCACATAAAATCAACAGTGTAATGTTTGGATTCAGTCTTGTATCATGCCAACAGTTGTCCTCAGCTTTTAGTCTAATAATTTTTCCATAATCTCCAAACTGTTCCCTTTTAATTGCTACCATGGTTATGCAGATGCTTTCCATATTTCTTCTGTAAGAAACATTTCGATGTAGACCTATCCTATCCATAGCACAACATCTATTTTGTGTTCATCAACCACTTGTATCAATGTTTTGAATAAATTAAATGATGGTTGTTTTTTCCCATCAGGGCGTCTTTGCTGACAGGGCGCTACCAGACCCGGTCAGGGGTGTACCCGGGGGTGTTCTACCCTGGTTCCCGCGGGGGTCTACCGCTGAACGAGACCACCATAGCGGAGATGCTAAAGCCCCTGGGCTACGCCACGGCAGCCATGGGGAAATGGCACCTGGGCGTGGGGGAGAACGGGATGTACCTGCCCACCCAACAGGGCTTTGACCACTACCTGGGGGTCCCCTACTCCCATGACATGGTCAGTGTGTTCACTGGTAGTTGTTAATTGATTGGGTAACTGGTAGTTACTACACTGAACAAAAATATAAATATAACATGTAAAGTGTTGGTCCCATGTTTCATGATCTGAAAAATCTCAGAAATGTTCCAAACTAACAAAAAGCTTATTTCTCTCTTGTGCACAAATTGGTTTACATCCTGAGCATTTTTCTTTTGAGAAGAGAATCCATCCACCTGACAGGTGTTGCATATCAAGAAGCTAATTAAATAACATGATCATTAGACAGATGCACCTTGTGCTGGGAACAATAAAATGCTACTCTAAAATGCGCAGTTTTGTCAGACAACACAATTCCACATACAGTGGGGAGAGCAAGTATTTGATACACTGCCGATTTTGCAGGTTTTCCTACTTACAAAGCATGTAGATGTCTGTAATTTTTATCATAGGCACTTCAACTGTGAGAGACGGAATCTAAAACAAAAATCCAGAAAATCACATTGAATGATTTTTAAGTAATTAATTAGCATTTTATTGCATGACATAAGTATTTGATACATCAGAAAAGCAGAACTTAATATTTGGTAGAGAAACCTTTGTTTGCAATTACAGAGATCATACGTTTCCTGTAGTTCTTGACCAGGTTTGCACACACTGCAGCAGGGATTTTGGCCCACTCCTCCATATAGACCTTCTCCAGATCCTGCAGGTTTTGGGGCTGTCGCTGGGCAAATTCAAATAGCAACCTATCAAATGCAATTGTGTTCGTTGTCCGTAGCTTATACCATAACCCCACCTCCACATTCCATAGGCCACAATCAACAGCCTGATCAACTCTATGCGAAGGAGATTTGTCACGCTGCATGAGGCAAATGGTGATCACACCAGACGCATATCTGTATTGCACCCTCGACAACCACTGTGATTACTATTATTTGACTCTGCTGGTCATCTATGAACGTTTGAACATCTTGGCCATGTTCTGTTATAATCTCCACCCTGCACAACCAGAAGAGGACTGGCCACTCCTCATAGCCTGGTTTCTTCCTAGGTTCTGGCCTTTCTAGGGAGTTTTTCCTAGCCACCGTACTTCTATGCCTGCATTGCTTATAAAATCATCATAGGGCGTCATTGTAAATAAGAATTGGTTCTTAACTGACTGAGTTAAATAAAGGTACAATTTAAATTAAAACAATTCTGACCAGTCGCAACCTTCTTGGATCTGCATAAACCACATCCTTGCTCATTATTCAGTACAACACAAATAATTTACTAGCTAACTAAATAATAACACAGAATACACATACACCCTTTACATGAGACAATGGTCCCTAGTGGACTGACAAAATACGGCAGATTGTTTGTTACAACATAGATGGAGAGGGTGGAAGAGCGAGAGAGAGAGAAAAAAGCACACTTATTGTCGAGACATTTCAGAATTATTCTCACAGTTAATCATATTTGCGCACGAACTGCCGCCCGTTTGGAATAAGAAATCATGAATATATTTACGTGAGTTTTATTTCTGTCGGAACAGCCCTTCTTTGGAAGGTTGTTGGCATTCCAGCTGTATGGCTCTGATTGTCCAAAAGGAGTCTCCCCTTTCCAGTCTTCTACTGTTCACTCTGAAAGATAACCAGCCATGTCGACAGTTCCCATTGGTGATGAGCGTAGTAGGATAGTCTCACTTAGATTCACTTTTCAGCTGTACCAGTGATTGTCTGAGGTGAGCTTCTTGCTTCTTCCTCGTGTTGGTATTCAGGATTCGGACCAAGATGTACATGAGCTGCAGCTCTTCGTCTCTCTGGTCTAAAGGAAGGTGAGTTTATTTCTTCACCTTGTGTTGAAGTTTAGAGTTGCAACCATTTAAAACATGTAGCTCTTGTCTCACGTTTCCTACTCTAATGTTGATTTTATTGGCAATGCTTTTTATGCACTCTCACAAAGGGGACGGCTCCGTCCGTCTGACAAGCTCTCTGACCTCACTCAGGGTGTGGCTACTTAATGTGCAAAAAATGTACAACACATTCCTATCTTAACAGAAATAAAACATTTTTATATTGGATGAAAACTTTACAGATAAAGGGGCTATACTTTCCAAGTTATAGTATTTGGTCCATACAGTTTTTAATAACATCACACAATGAAAAACAATTTAACATCAGTTTTCTACATCTCCCCACTGACCATTTCCCACAACGTTACGTTAGAAATATTGTTCCATTATTCACTTTTTGGACGTTAGAGTTTTGGGCTGGCAAAAGTCTCTCACGACAAAGACATTCCTTTGGTTGATACTAAAGGGTAGATAGTTCTCTCTTGCTTAAATTTACGACCGGGTGTGGAGGTGTCAAAACCCCACAGTTCCCTCATCCCCCCTTTGCGTTTGGGTGACGGTCTGGTTATCAGCCATTGCCAAGCTGATCTGACCCTTTGTGATTCTCACGGGACGTTCATGACACTTGGTACCCCTGTATTTGGGGATTTTTCTCCAATTCTTCTCAAGCTCTGTCATGTTGGATGGGGAGCGTTGCTTCAAAGCTATTTTCAGGTCTCTCCAGAGATTTGATCGGGTTCAAGTCCAGACTCTGGCTGGGCAACTAAAGGACATTCAGAGACTTGTTCCGAAACTACTCCTGTGTTGTCCTGGCTGTGTGCTTAGGGTCGTTGTCCTGTGGAAGGTGAACCTTCACCCCAGTCTGAGGTCCTGAGCGCTCTGGAGTTGGTTTTCATCAAGGATCTCTCTGTACTTTGCTCCGTTCATCTTTCCCTCGAGTCTGACTGGTCTCCCAGTCCCTGCCACTGAAAAACATCCCCACAGCATGATGCTGTGATGCCACCACCATGCATCACCGTAGGGATGGTGCCAGGTTTCCTCCAGATGTGACCCTTGGCAATTAGGCCAAAGAGTTCAGTCTTGGTTTCATCAGACCAGAGAATCTCATTTCTCATGGTATGAGAGTCTTTAGGTGCCTTTTGGCAAACTCCAAGCGAGCTGTCATATGCCTTTTACTGCAGCGTGTCTTCCGTCTGGCCACTCTTATCATAAACACCTGATTGGTGGAGTGCTGCAGAGATCAAATCTTATTTGCCACTTGCGCCGAATACAACATGTGTAGACCTTACAGTGAAATGCCTACTTACAGGCCCTTAACCAACAATGCAGTTTTAAGAAAAATAAGTGTTAATGATTTTTTTTTAAATAAAAGTAACAAATAATGAAACAGCAGCAGTAAAATAACATAGCGATGCTATGTACAGGGGGTACCGGTTAGTTGAGGTAATATGTACATGTAGGTAGAGTTAAAGTTACTTTGCATAGATAATAAACAGAGACTAGCAGAAGTGTAAAAGAGGGGTATTGGTAGCCCTTTGATTAGCTGTTCAGGAGTCTTATGGCTTGGGGGTAGAAGCTGTTAACTTCTTATGGATAGGGGGCAGCATTTTCACGTTTGGATGAAAAGCGTGCCCAGAGTAAACTGCCTCCTACTCAGTCCTAGATGCTAATATATGCATATTACTAGTAGTATTGGATAGAAAACACTCTGAAGTTTCTAAAACTGTTTGAATGATGTGGGAAATCTGAGGTTTGGAGATTTTATACTCCGCCCCTATTGAATATACAGTGGGATATGGGTCAGCTTCCACTAGATGTGAACAGTCTTTAAAACAGGCTTCTACTGTGAAGGGGGGCTGAATGAGAGGTGAATGAGTCAGAGGTCTGCCAGCAAGCCTCGGTCTCGTGACGTGCCGTCAAGAGAAGGTTACCTCTCGTTCCATTGCTTTTCTACAGACCAATGAATTCTCCGGTTGGGATATTAGTTAACATTTATGATAAAAACATCCTAAAGATTGATTCTATACATTGTTTGATTTGTTTCTACGACCAGTAATATAACTTTTTGGAATTTTCGTCTGACATTTCCGCTGGACTTGCCCGCGCCTCGTGAGTTTCGATTTGTTTACTAAACTCCCTAACAAAAGGAGGAATTTGGACATAAATGATGGAACAAATCAAACATTTATTGTGGAACTGGGATTCCTGGGAGTGCATTCTGACAAAGATCATCAAAGGTAAGTGAATATTTATAATGCTATTTCTGACTTATGTTGACTCCAACATGGCGGCTATATTCTTGGGTTGTGTCTGAGTGCCTTTCTCAGATTATTGCATGGTTTGCTTTTTCCGTAAAGTTAAAAACAAATCTGACACAGAGGTTGCATTAACTTCATATGGCTGCAGGGGCAGTATTGAGTAGCTTGGATGAAAAGGTGTCCATTTTAAACGGCCAGCTCCTCCGTCTCAGTTGCTAATATATGCATATTATTATTAGTAGTATTGGATAGAAAACTCTAAAGTTTCCAAAACTGTCAAAATATTGTCTGTGAGTATAATAGAACTGATATTGCAGGCGAAACCCTGAGGGAAATCAAAACAGGAAGTGGCTTCTATTTTGAAAACCATGTTCCACAGCCCTTTGCTGGATTTAAAGGGATATGAACCAGATTCCTTTTCCTATTGCTTCCTCAAGGTGTCAACAGTCTTCAGACATAGTTTCAGGCTTTTATTTTGAAAAATGAGCCAGAACGATAACATCGCGTCAAGTGGTCACATGAGTTTTGCTTGCGCAACAGAATTTGGACAGCCATTGTCCTCCCCTCTCCTACTGTGAAAGACATTTGCGGTTGATATATTATCAATTATATATTTTAAAAACAACCTGAGGATTGATTATAAAAAACGTTTGACATGTTTCTGTGGACATTATGGATATTATTTGGAATTATCGTCTGCGTTGTCGTGACCGCTCTTTACTGTGGATTTCTGAACATAACGCGACAAACAAACGGAGGTATTTTGGATATAAAAATCATCTTTATGGAACAAACGGAACATTTGTTATGTAACTGGGAGTCTCGTGAGTGAAAACATCCAAAGATCATCAAAGGTAAACGATTAATTTGATTGCTTTTCTGATTTTCGTGACCGAGCTACCTGATGCTAAGTGTACTTAATGTTTTATCGTGCGATCGATAAACTTACACAAACGCTTGGATTGCTTTCGCTGTACAGCATAATTTCAAAATCTGACACGACACGTGGATTAACAAAAGGCTAAGCTGTGTTTTCCTATATTGCACTTGTGATTTCATGAGTATAAATATTTATAGTAATATTTGTATTTGTATGCTATTCAGCGGTTGTTGATGATGCTTATCCCGATAGGGGGATTGCAACCATAACAAGTTAAGGAGAAGTATATCCTTAAATCTGTGAATCACACTTGTATCTTTTATTAATGTTTATTATGAGTATTTCTGTGATTTAATGTGGCTCTGTGCAAATTCACGGGATGTTTTGGAGGCAAAGCCAAATGTAAACTGAGGTTTTTGGATATAAATATGAACTTGATCGAGAAAAACATACATGTATTGTGTAACATGTTGTTCCCGGAGTGTCATCTGATGAAGAATATCAAAGGTTAGTGATTCATTTTATCAATTGTTCTGCTTTTTGTGACTCCTCTCTTTGCTTGGAAAATCGCTGTATGCTTTCTGTGACTAGTTGCTGACCTAACATAATGATTTGTTTTGCTTTCGCCGAAAATCCTTTTTGAAATCGGACACTGGTTGGATTAACGAGAATTTTATATTTAAAATGGTGCCTAATACTTGTGTTTGAGAAAATTGAATTATGAGATTTCTGTTGATTGAATTTGGCACCCTGCAATTTCATTGGCTGTTGGCGAGTGATTCCGCTAGCGGAACGGAGTTAAGAAGCCATTTGGACCAAGACTTGGAGCTCCGGTACCGCTTGCCGTGCGGAGAACAATCTATGACTAGGGTGGTTGGAGTCTTTGACCATTTTTAAGGCCTTCCTCTGACCACCTGGTATAGAGGTCCTGGATGGCAGGAAGCTCGGCCCCAGTGATGTACAGGGCCAAATGCACTACCCTCTGTAGTGGCTTGTGGTCGGAGGCCGAGCACTTGCCATACCAGGCAGTAATGCAACCAGTCAGGATGGTCTCTGGTGCAGTTGTAGAACCTTTTGAGGATCTGAGGACCCATGCCAAATATTTTTGTCTCCTGAGGGGGAATAGGCTTTGTCGTACCCTTGTCACTACCATCTTAGTGTGTTTGGACCATGATAGTTTGTTGATGATGTGGACACCAAGATACTTGAAGCTCTCAACCTGCTCCACTACAGCCTTTTCCTGTAGTCCACGATCATCTTTTTTGTCTTGATCACATTGAGGGAGAGGTTGTTGTCCTGACACCACACGGCCAGTTCTCCGATCACCTGCCTATAGGCTGTCATATCGTTATCGGTAATCAGTCCTACCACTGTTGTCATCGGGAAACTTGATGATGGTATTGGACTCGTGCCTGGCCATGCGGTAATTAGTGAACAGGGTGTTCAGGAGGGGACTGAACACGCCCCTGTGTTGATGATCAGCATGGTGGATGTGTTGTTACCTAACCTTCCCACCTAGGGGCGGCCCATCAGGAAGTCAAGAATCCAGTTGCAGAGGGAGGTGTTTTAGTCCCAGGGTATTTATCTTAGTGATGAGCTTTGAGGGCACTATAGTGTTGGAACGATGAAATCTAGTCAATGAATAGCATTCTCACATAGGTGTTCCTTTTGTCCGGATCGGAAAGGGCAGTTTTGAGTGCATTTGAGATTGCATCATCTGTGGATCTGTTGGGGCGGTGTGCAAATTGGGGTGGGTCTAGGGTTTCTGGGATAATGGCGTTTCTGTGAGTCATTACCAACCAGATGGTTGTCCTTCTGGAAGTTTCTTCAATCTCACATTTACATTTACATTTAAGTAATTTAGCAGACGCTCTTATCCAGAGCGACTTACAAATTGGTGCTTTCACCTTATGACATCCAGTGGAACAGCCACTTTACAATAGTGCATCTAGGTCTTTTAAGGGGGAGAAGGATTACTTTATCCTATCCTAGGTATTCCTTAAAGAGGTGGGGTTTCAGGTGTCTCCGGAAGGTGGTGATTGACTCCGCTGTCCTGGCGTCGTGAGGGAGTTTGTTCCACCATTGGGGGGCCAGAGCAGCGAACAGTTTTGACTGGGCTGAGCGGGAACTGTACTTCCTCAGTGGTAGGGAGGCGAGCAGGCCAGAGGTGGATGAACGCAGTGCCCTTGTTTGGGTGTAGGGCCTGATCAGAGCCTGGAGGTAGTGAGGTGCCGTTCCCCTCACAGCTCCGTAGGCAAGCACCATGGTCTTGTAGCGGATGCGAGCTTCAACTGGAAGCCAGTGGAGAGAGCGGAGGAGCGGGGTGACGTGAGAGAACTTGGGAAGGTTGAACACCAGACGGGCTGCGGCGTTCTGGATGAGTTGTAGGGGTTTAATGGCACAGGCAGGGAGCCCAGCCAACAGCGAGTTGCAGTAATCCAGACGGGAGATGACAAGTGCCTGGATTAGGACCTGCGCCGCTTCCTGTGTGAGGCAGGGTCGTACTCTGCGGATGTTGTAGAGCATGAACCTACAGGAACGGGCCACCGCCTTGATGTTATTTGAGAACGACAGGGTGTTGTCCAGGATCACGCCAAGGTTCTTAGCGCTCTGGGTCGAGGACACAATGGAGTTGTCAACCGTGATGGCGAGATCATGGAACGGGCAGTCCTTCCCCGGGAGGAAGAGCAGCTCCGTCTTGCCGAGGTTCAGCTTGAGGTGATGATCCGTCATCCACACTGATATGTCTGCCAGACATGCAGAGATGCGATTCGCCACCTGGTCGTCAGAAGGGGGAAAGGAGAAGATTAATTGTGTGTCGTCTGCATAGCAATGATAGGAGAGACCATGTGAGGTTATGACAGAGCCAAGTGACTTGGTGTATAGCGAGAATAGGAGAGGGCCTAGAACAGAGCCCTGGGGGACACCAGTGGTGAGAGCACGTGGTGAGGAGACGGATTCTTGCCACGCCACCTGGTAGGAGCGACCTGTCAGGTAGGACGCAATCAAGCGTGGGCCGCGCCGGAGATGCCCAACTCGGAGAGGGTGGAGAGGAGGATCTGATGGTTCACAGTATCGAAGGCAGCCGATAGGTCTAGAAGGATGAGAGCAGAGGAGAGAGAGTTAGCTTTAGCAGTGCGGAGCGCCTCCGTGATACAGAGAAGAGCAGTCTCAGTTGAATGACTAGTCTTGAAACCTGACTGATTTGGATCAAGAAGGTCATTCTGAGAGAGATAGCGGGAGAGCTGGCCAAGGACGGCACGTTCAAGAGTTTTGGAGAGAAAAGAAAGAAGGGATACTGGTCTGTAGTTGTTGACATCGGAGGGATCGAGTGTAGGTTTTTTCAGAAGGGGTGCAACTCTCGCTCTCTTGAAGACGGGAGGGACGTAGCCAGCGGTCAGGGATGAGTTGATGAGCGAGGTGAGGTAAGGGAGAAGGTCACCGGAGATGGTCTGGAGAAGAGAGGAGGGGATAGGGTCAAGCGGGCAGGTTGTTGGGCGGCCGGCCGTCACAAGACGTGAGATGTCATCTGGAGAGAGAGGGGAGAAAGAGGTCAGAGCACAGGGTAGGGCAGTGTGAGCAGAACCAGCGGTGTCGTTTGACTTAGCAAACGAGGATCGGATGTCGTCGACCTTCTTTTCAAAATGGTTGACGAAGTCATCTGCAGAGAGGGAGGAGGGGGGAGGGGGAGGAGGATTCAAGAGGGAGGAGAAGGTGGCAAAGAGCTTCCTAGGGTTAGAGGCAGATGCTTGGAATTTAGAGTGGTAGAAAGTGGCTTTAGCAGCAGAGACAGAGGAGGAAAATGTAGAGAGGAGGGAGTGAAAGGATGCCAGGTCTGCAGGGAGGCGAGTTTTCCTCCATTTCCGCTCGGCTGCCCGGAGCCCTGTTCTGTGAGCTCGCAATGAGTCGTCGAGCCACGGAGCGGGAGGGGAGGACCGAGCCGGCCTGGAGGATAGGGGACATAGAGAGTCAAAGGATGCAGAAAGGGAGGAGAGGAGGGTTGAGGAGGCAGAATCAGGAGATAGGTTGGAGAAGGTTTGAGCAGAGGGAAGAGATGATAGGATGGAAGAGGAGAGAGTAGCGGGGGAGAGAGAGCGAAGGTTGGGACGGCGCGATACCATCCGAGTAGGGGCAGTGTGGGAAGTGTTGGATGAGAGCGAGAGGGAAAAGGATACAAGGTAGTGGTCGGAGACTTGGAGGGGAGTTGCAATGAGGTTAGTGGAGGAACAGCATCTAGTAAAGATGAGGTCGAGCGTATTGCCTGCCTTGTGAGTAGGGGGAAGGTGAGAGGGTGAGGTCAAAAGAGGAGAGGAGTGGAAAGAAGGAGGCAGAGAGGAATGAGTCAAAGGTAGACGTGGGGAGGTTAAAGTCGCCCAGAACTGTGAGAGGTGAGCCGTCCTCAGGAAAGGAGCTTATCAAGGCATCAAGCTCATTGATGAACTCTCCGAGGGAACCTGGAGGGCGATAAATGATAAGGATGTTAAGCTTGAAAGGGCTGGTAACTGTGACAGCATGGAATTCAAAGGAGGCGATAGACAGATGGGTAAGGGGAGAAAGAGAGAATGACCACTTGGGAGAGATGAGGATCCCGGTGCCACCACCCCGCTGACCAGAAGCTCTCGGGTGTGCGAGAGCACGTGGGCGGACGAAGAGAGAGCAGTAGGAGTAGCGGTGTTGTCTGTGGTGATCCATGTTTCCGTCAGAGCCAAGAAGTCGAGGGACTGGAGGGAGACATAGGCTGAGATGAACTCTGCCTTGTTGGCCGCAGATCGGCAGTTCCAGAGGCTACCGGAGACCTGGAACTCCACGTGGGTCGTGCGCGCTGGGACCACCAGATTAGGGTGGCTGCGGCCATGCGGTGTGGAGCGTTTGTATGGTCTGTGCAGAGAGGAGAGAACAGGGATAGACAGACACATAGTTGACAGGCTAGAGAAGAGGCTACGCTAATGCAGAGGAGATTGGAATGACAAGTGGACTACACGTCTCGAATGTTCAGAAAGTTAAGCTTACGTAGCAAGAATCTAATTGACTAAAATGATTAAAATGATAGAGTACTGCTGGGGTAGGCTAGCTGCGTTGTTGACACTACCCTAATCAAGTCGTACCGTTGAGTGTGAAGTTTCTACAATGCTGCTTATCGGGAGCAGAGGAACTCTGGAGCTCTGTCATAGTGACTATCGGGTTCTTGGTCACCTCCTTGACCAAGGCCCTTCTCGCCCGATTGCTCAGTTTGTCCGGGCGGACAGCTCTAGGAAGAGTCTTGTGGTTCCAAACGTCTTCCATTTAAGTCTGATGGAGGCCACTGTGTTCTTGGGAATCTTCAATGCTGCAGACATTTTTTTTATACCCTTCCCCAGATCCCCAGATCCTTGCCTTGACACACTCTGTCTCGGAGCTCTACGGACAATTCCTTCGACCTTATGGCTCGGTTTTTACACTGACATGCACTGTCAACTGTGGGACACTGGTGTGTGCCTTTTCAAATCCTGTCCAATCAATTAAATGCACCACAGGTGGACTCAAATCAAGTTGCAGAAACATCTCAAGGATGATCATTGGAAACAGGATGCACCTGAGCTAAATGTCAAGTGCTAAATGTTTTTATTTTTTGATACATTTGCAAACATTTCTAAACCTGTTTACACTTTGTCATTATGGGGTATTGTGTGTAGATTGAGGATTTTACATTTTAAAAATTAATTAATACATTTAGGATAAGGCTGTAAATGTCAAGGGGTCTGAATGCTTTCCTCAAGCACTGTATATTGTCAGTGTCTCTGTATTCATTGCCACAGCTAAGGGAGAGAAATGACATTGACACTTTTGCAGTAGTTTGCTCTCTTTCTCAATCCTGCTCTCATCCTCTTCTCCCTCTCTGCCTCCCCCTTTTGTTTGTATCTCTCTTAACTCTCTCTCCTTGTCTCTTTCTTTCCCAGGGACCCTGTCAGAATCTGACATGTTTCCCTCCAGATGTTAAATGCTTCGGAAACTGTGATGTCGGCGTGGTAACCATCCCACTAATGCACAATGATGTCATAAAGCAGCAGCCTGTGGACTTCCTGGATCTGGAGAGGGCTTACAGTGACTTTGCCACAGACTTCATCACCCAGTCTACCAGGAAGAAACAACCCTTCTTCCTCTACTACCCCTCTCATGTAATCATCTCTTCTTCCTCTACTACCCCTCTCATGTAATCATCTCTTCTTCCTCTACTACCCCTCCCATGTAATAATCTCTTCTTCCTCTACTACCCCTCTCATGTAATCATCTCTTCTTCCTCTACTACCCCTCTCATGTAATCATCTCTTCTTCCTCTACTACCCCTCCCATGTAATCATCTCTTCTTCCTCTACTACCCCTCATGTAATCATCTCTTCTTCCTCTACTACCCCTCATGTAATCATCTCTTCTTCCTCTACTACCCCTCATGTAATCATCTCTTCTTCCTCTACTACCCCTCTCATGTAGTCATCTCTTCTTCCTCTACTACCCCTCCCATGTAATCATCTCTTCTTCCTCTACTACCCCTCATGTAGTCATCTCTTCTTCCTCTACTACCCCTCTCATGTAGTCATCTCTTCTTCCTCTACTACCCCTTCCATGTAATCATCTCTTCTTCCTCTACTACCCCTCTCATGTAATCATCTCTTCTTCCTCTACTACCCCTCTCATGTAATCATCTCTTCTTCCTCTACTACCCCTCTCATGTAATCATCTCTTCTTCCTCTACTACCCCTCATGTAATCATCTCTTCTTCCTCTACTACCCCTCATGTAATCATCTCTTCTTCCTCTACTACCCCTCATGTAGTCTTCTCTTCTTCCTCTACTACCCCTCATGTAGTCTTCTCTTCTTCCTCTACTACCCCTCTCATGCAGTCATCTCTTCTTCCTCTACTACCCCTCTCATGTAGTCATCTCTTCTTCCTCTACTACCCCTCTCATGTAGTCATCTCTTCTTCCTCTACTACCCCTCTCATGTAGTCATCTCTTCTTCCTCTACTACCCCTTCCATGTAGTCATCTCTTCTTCCTCTACTACCCCTCTCATGTAATCATCTCTTCTTCCTCTACTACCCCTCTCATGTAATCATCTCTTCTTCCTCTACTACCCCTCTCATGTAATCATCTCTTCTTCCTCTACTACCCCTCTCATGTAGTCATCTCTTCTTCCTCTCATGTGAGAAGCTAACAATCCTTTCAATTTCAAAGGAAGTGGGTGCTCCTCCAACAGTCTCTTCCCCCCTTTCTGTCCTCCAGCATACCCACTACCCCCAGTATGCAGGCCCGGCAACGGCAGGGCGGTCTCGAAGGGGTCCGTTTGGTGACGCTCTGCTGGAATTTGACTCTACAGTAGGGAATCTGCTCTCAGCTCTGGAACATACTGGAGTCCTCAACAACACTCTCATACTGTTCACTGCTGATAATGGGTAGGAACTGTGTTGGTGTGTGTGATGGTGTGTCAGTGTAGTTTATTAGCAGCGTGTACGGATATTATGTAATTGTTTAGTTGCCTACAGTATGTGTGCTTGTGTTTACTACTGGTTTTTACAACAAATATGAAAGGACTAAGAGCCTTTCGCATTTCAACCTTTGGTGAATCTCTCCAATCCCCCTCTCTCCCCACCCAGGCCTGAGTTGATGCGTATGTCTCGGGGGGGTAATGCTGGTCCTCTGAAGTGTGGTAAGGGCACCACCTATGAAGGGGGCATGAGAGAACCTGCCATCGCCTACTGGCCTGGGACCATCACACCAGGTCTGTCAGGAGAGATATGTAGTCCTCTCAACTACAAAATACATGTATCATCACACTCACCCACCCATATTGGCTGAATGTTGTAGCCTTGAAGATCCCTTGTTTACATTTACATTTAAGTCATTTAGCAGACGCTCTAATTGCCAGGCTTATCATACTGCTGACATATGTGTATGGGGGTATTCACAGAGCAGGAGTTAGTTGGCATGGTCACATTTAGCCCCCTCCATTTCAACTAGATTCGGAACTACAGTGCATTCAGAAAGTATTCAGACCCCTTGACTTTTTCCACATTTTGTTATGTTACAGCCTTATTAAAAAATATATTAAATCGTTTTTTTCCCTCATCAATGTACACACAATACCCCATAATGACAAAGCAAAAACAGGTTTTTAGAAATCTTTGCAAAAAATAAAATGACATTTATATAATTATCAGACCCTTTACTCAGTACTTTGTTGAAGCACCTTTGGCAGTGATTACATCTTCGAGTCTTCTTGGGTATGATGCTACAAACTTGGCTCACCTGTATTTGGGGAGTTTCTCCCTTCTCTGCAGATCCTCTCAAGCTCTGTCAGGTTGGATGGGGAGCGTTGCTGCACAGCTATTTTCATGTCTCTCCAGAGATGTTAGATCAGGTTCAAGTCTGAGACTTGTCCCGAAGCCACTCCTGCGTTGAAGTCTTGGTGGTTCCAAACTTCCACTTAAAAATTATGGAGATCACTGTGTTCTTGGGGACCTTCAATGAGGCAGAAATGTTTTGGTACCCTTTTGCACATGTGTGCCTCGACACAATCCTTTCTCGGAGCTCTACGGACAATTCCTTCAACCTCATGGCTTGGTTTTTGCTCTGATATGCACTGTCAACTGTGGGCCTTTCCAAATAATGTCCAATCAATTGAATTTACCACAGGTAGACTCCAATCAAGTTGGAGAAACATCTCAAAGATGATTAATGGAAACAGGATGAACCTGAGCTCAATTTCATGTCTCTTAGCAAAGGGTCTGAAATCTGTTTTCTTTTGCCAAAATCATTATTGTCATTATTGTGTGTAGATTGCTGAGGGAAAAGTTTTTTAAATCAATTTTAGAATAAGGCTGTAACGTAACAATGTGGGAAAGTCTAGGGGTCTTACAATACTTTCCGAAGGCACTGTACATCTAATTTGAACTATATTTTCTAGGGGTCACCCATGAGCTGGCCAGCACCCTGGACATCATGCCCACCATCGCAGGGCTGGCGGGGGCCAAATTACCAATGGTGCAGCTGGACGGAGTGGACATGACGGACATCTTGGTCAACCACGGACCGGTATGGGAGACATTAAACTGTGTAGTTAAACGTAATTTGGGTTGAAGAATAGAAGATGGATACATTGCATAATGTGTTCTTGACTTAAACACTTGGACATTGTTATTCATACCTATTTAACTTCCTGTGTTGTAGAGTAAGAGAGAGGCCATGATGTTCTACCCTACAGACCCCAGTGAGAAGTACGGTCTGTTCGCTCTCAGGCTGGGCAAATACAAGGCTCACTTCTACACACGCGGTAAGTGTGTGTGAGAGTCACGCACAATGTCATACTGCAGAATAGGGTACTCCAAAGTTCCTGTTTTGTGTTCATGATGTGATTGCTGTGCTCTTTTGTAATTAGCCTTAAAACAACTAGATGCATTTCTAAACACTGGCAAAGGGGCCAGCCAGAGGCTGAAATGGAACCTGGCCTAAATCTAACATTTCTATCTGAACCACCTTTCCCCCAGGTGCAGGCCACAGTGAGACCACCCCAGACCAGGACTGTCACATAATCTCCTTCCTGAAGCCCCATGATCCTCCCCTGCTGTTTGACTTGGAGTCTGACCCCAGTGAGAACTATCCCTTGTCTCCGCTGGGACGCCCCGAACTGCAGGCCCTGCTGCAGAGGATAGGCGTGGTCAAGGAACAGTTTGAAGCCTCCATGGTGTTTGGGGAGAGCCAGATCGGGAAAGGTAGCGACCCTGATCTTGAGCCCTGCTGCACCCCGCACTGCACCCCCAAACCTTCCTGCTGCCAGTGTGGCTGATGCACCCTCAAACCTACAGTACGGCTTGTACTATACCTTAAGTAAGACTAGTTCTAGTACCTCTATTACTGTGGATGAGGTACCCCCAAACTTAACCTCTGAAAGTGTGGAAAGACAGTTCTTTAAGCCATATCAGAGACTGTGGGAAGCAGCACCTTTTCAAACATTAGAAATGGTACATCCAGCATGGCCATTGTTCCACATGAGTGTCTGATCTACCAATTCTAATTCTATGGATGCGGGCACCCTCATGTGGACCCTGCATCCCAGTGACAACACCACCCAAAGACTGCGCCTCAATGACGCACTTAGAAACTGTGTGGTGTTTTATCTTCAGCCGTTGTAGAAAAGATGCATTGTTAAAACACTCGTAAGCCTAAGTTCCATCGCTATCGGGGAAACCGGGCTAGTTTTTACAAAAGACGGTGTGTGTTATTTTTAAATACAGGATTATATTAATACATTCTCTTTCACTATAAAATAGTGTAACATCTCACACCCAGAAGAGAGGAGTGGTAGTTAAGTTCAAACATGTCTTTACGAACTAAACAGACCTTCATGTAAACAAATTGTACAAATCTAGGGAAATGTATTTTACAGATGACAATTTCATATAGCCTAGCTAGTCTATAATCAGGTTGTTGGTCTGAGATACATGATTGTAGCTTGGACCTAAATCATGCATTAATGTTGACATTTGAATTCCAGTGGCAGATCTGAAGTTAGGATTTCCCCCTATAAATGAACAGATTCATGAAACTGTTATTGTGACCCAGTAGCACGGTGACACAAGCACAAGAAAGAGACAGTCAGACTCATTTGAACATCAAGCATATATTTTATTCATAAGACCAAACCCATGACAAGGCAAAGTGTATTTATTTATTTTTTGACTTTTAGATTTGTACAAGTCCTCATTTTTTAAAGATAACTTTGTATTTGTCACATACTGATGCTCTAGTTATACAGTGAAGAATCTAGTTTGTTTATGCATTGAAGTCCAAAGTTTTGATGAACTGTTAACTGGATGTTTGAGCTGCTATACAGGAATAGGGAATCCTTGGGGGTTGGTTGGTGTACTGTATCTATCAGGGAAGATAGAAGGGCTTCAACTAAGCTCTTACAGGACAGAAAAACAAAACAAACAGGTAAGAGATGGAGCATGTCTGGAGCTCAAAGCCATGGGCTATATTGGCAAGATGCGAAAGGTTCCTGTATAAAAGCAGGCTCTCTGAAAGCTGTTTTTAATTGGTTCAGCTCTACTTCTCTGCTCTATCAACGGATTGGGTGGGTGTTGGATCTCAAAGGTGTCACATATGTGCCTAAAGGGGTGTTGCTAAAGCCTGTCTGTGGGGTGAATGTTTGAGTTAGCAAGAACCCAAAATGTCACCTTAGTGGTTGACGTAGCACACTCGAATAAAACAACTGGTAATTTAAATTGGTTTTCATGTTTGTCATCTTTTTTAAATATTTAATTTCAATAACATACATAACGTAAAGGACACAGCACAATCTTTTCCACTCTTTATAGTATTTACAGGATCTAACTGACAGCGATACACACTCCCTACTGTCACTAATGATAAACTGGTCACCATGGAGGTCCCATGACTCCACTCATCACCAGCAGATCAATGATGCTCTTGACTACATTATCCTTTTTTTGCTGTTTAATATTTGTTGAAGAATAAAAGCAGTAGATGATGTGTATCTGGGTCTAGAAGCGAGCCCCTCGTCTACGCTACTGTACTCAACCTGATATTGGGGATTGCAGTAGGATGCCTGTTATTTCAATTCATTCTGTGTTCTCCACTTCTCTATACTCCCATCTGTTTGATGTTGCACTGTAGTCTACAGTATGCTAATTGAACTGGAAAAAGACAACTAAAAAGTATAATGTCCTACTGTAAGTAAGCAAACCATGTACTGTATATTGGCTTACCTATGACCAGAGGAAAATCAGGGAGTACATTTGGAAGGGTCATTTCTTATGCAGAATATGAGCCATTAGACATTGTAAAATCAACTTCTAAAACTACTGCTCAGACCAAATAGAAAAAAATAAAGTTGAACTTAAACTCTACCCTGATCCACCTCAAAGAGAAGGTGGAGGGACACACCACTTAATTCTAAGCATTATCTATCTCGTCTTTACTGTGGCCTTATTCTCAGTGTACTCATCAATTTAAACAGACCGACACACCTGTACAATAGTGTTTCCTGTGAGGGAGTAGTGTTGAACTATGGCTTCTCATGTCCTCGACCTGATATTCAGATTGATCTCTAAACATGGTGTAGTACATCAGGACACTTCACTGTTGGATAAGATGGAAAGGAATATAACATTGTATTTACACCATTAGAAGTCCAGAAGCTAAATCATTTTTTCTTCTCGCTCTGTTCCCAAAGCGCTGACAGTTATCACCCCAGTTTCCATAGCAACCTCTTCCTGACACTCCGCTGGAGATTTGATGAGAGGAGTTGTTTTCCAATGAGAGATGACTACTGCAACTGTTCTTTCTGATCTGACGCCAACAAATTTCAAAACGATGTATTTCAAAATGGTGGACATCAAATAAGCTAGGGGAAGGGACTACAGAAGAGAAATGTAACCAGGCATAAGCCACAGAACAAACCAGTTAAAGGATTGGTTCCCGACCCACTGTTTGATAAACACTGGGCTAAAACATCTTCCCATTTTCTTTGTCTTCCTCCTCTTTGATTATTGGTTGTGGATGCTACTTACATAGTTTATATGCATGAGGTGTCTGTATTTCTCTACTGCCTATACATATATTTACAGAACACAATGTCTCATACGGTACAGGGGTTAGCTCGGACCAAGTCAGATAACTGCTCTACTTCGCTTCAATCTCACTACCAGTCAAAGCAGTTTGTCGATATTGAATAAATATACACTACCGTTCAAAAGTTTGTAGTCACTTAGACATTTTTGAAAGAAAATTATTATTTTTTCCATAAAAATATCAAATTGATCAGAAATACAGTGTAGACATTGTTAATGTTATAAATGACTATTGTAGCTGGAAACAGCTGATTTTCTTATGGAATATGTAGAGGCCCATTATCAGCATCCATCATTCCAATGGCACATTACATTAACTAATCCAAGTTTATCATTTTAAAAGGCTAATTGATCATTAGAAAACCCTTTTGCAATTATGTTAGCACAGCTGAAAACGGTTGTCCTGATTAAAGAAGCAATAAAACTGGCTTTAAACTAGTTGAGTATCATCAGCATTTGTGGGTTCGATTACAGGCTTAAAATGGCCAGAAACAAAGAACTTCCTTCCGAAACTCATCAGTCTATTCTTGTTCTGAGAAATGAAGGTTATTCCATGTGAGAAATTGCCAAGAAACTGAAGATCTCGTACAACGCTGAGTACTACTCCTTTCACAGAACGGCTCTAACCAGAATTTAAAGAAGAGTGGGAGGCTCTGGTGCACACTTGAGCAAGAGGACAAGTACATTAGTGTGTCTAGTTTGAGAAACAGACTCAACTGGCAGCTTCATTAAATAGTACCCGCAAAACACCAGTCTCAATGTCAACAGTGAAGAGGTGACTCCGGGATGCTGGCCTTCTAGGCAGTTTTCAGCTGGAAATGTGCTAACATTATTGCAAAAGGGTTTTCTAATCATCAATTAGCCTTATAAAATGATAAACTTGGATTAGCTAACGCAATGTGCCATTGGAACATAGGAGTGATAGTTGCTGATAATGGGCCGCTGTACGCCTATGTAGATTCCATACAAAAAATACTCAGTTTCCAGCTACAATAGTAATTTACAACTTTAACAATGTCTACACTGTATTTCTGATAAATTTGGTATTATTTTAATGGACAAAGAAATGTGCTTTTCTTTCAAAAACAAGTGACCCCAAGCTTTTGAACGGTAGTGTATATTTACACCAAACCATATCTGACCAAATAATATGATCCAGGTCCTATTCAATGTTGAGCTGGTTTTGTGTCCTAATAGCTCTGTGTGTGCATTACCCTCCTAACCATGCATTCAAACATGTGAAATAGCAGTAGTAGGAATATAATACGTCATATCTAAAATAACAGGTGCCAAGACCCTTATTCCTATAACTGTATCATAGAAAACAAAAGGTAAAATAAACAGGCAATCCATCTAGAAGAGGGAAAATAAACAAACAAATAGCATACTGTAGAACTGAAATGAACATTTCAGTTTCAGAGAGAGATATAGGGGTATTTTTTGCAATGGAGAGAAGACCCACCAGCGCCCTCTGGTGATTGAAATTGATAAACATACAAGCAGCAGCAGGAAGAAGAAGAGAAGACTGTTGTCATGGCAACATTTCCTGCTTCCTGCCTGCTCTACTCCAGGTAGATGTCTTCGGTGGGGCAGGCATACTCCAGGTGCTCCTGGTAATACTCCTGGAAAGCCCGTCTAGAGAGGGAGACAGACAACAGAGGTCCTATTAAATCACCCAGCAATAATGTCTCAGCCAGACTAACATCATGGTTCTAGTCCAAGATGAGCCTCAGCTTAGTAAACATTTCTCCATACCATCATTCCCCATTTTAGGCTCCCGAGTGGCGCAGCGGTCTAAGGCACTGCACCTCAGTGCTAGAGACGTCACTACACACAATGGTTCGATTCCAGGCTGTTTCACAACCGGCCGTGATTGGGAGTCCCGTGGTGTTGCGCACAATTGGCCCAGCGTCGTCCGGGTTAGGCCGTCAATGTAAATAAGAATTTGTTCTTAACTGATTTTCATTGTTAAATAAAAGTACACTGACTCACTCACCAGCCCATCCCTGCTCTGCTGTGTCCCATATTTAATAATTGAAACCTGATATGCCTGATTCATACAAGATTAACAGGACAGGAACTGCGGTCATTATAAACCCCAGCTCGTTCTCGCTCTACTTTTTAATGTACTTTCTTCTCCTCTCCATTGTGCCAACTGAACTAAATGGCTTAATAGGTAGGCTATCGTTTCCACCATTATTATTCCGACCAGAGTATGCCACTTTTTTTCACATCAGCAGTAATGACAGAGATTGGGAGATGTGTGAAAGCATTGTTAGACTGCTGGAGAACAGCCAATGCTACAACTTCAATACAAGAAATAATGCTGTGGAGAGGCAGAGTACCAGAGAGTGCTGTCTTTATCCCTAGGTTTACAAGCAGAGCTTAAAAAGGAATGAGAATCGTGAGAGGGAGATACTGAGGTACTGTGTGTGACTCACCCAACACTCTCGGCCACACGCCGCATTGACTCCTGGGAGACGAAGACGTGGCAGGCAAACCTGTTCAGCATGGGGTGCTTAGTGATGAAGCCAAAGTAGCTGAGGAGAGAGCGAGAGGGGGAATTAGGTGAAATGTAAATAAAGCAAGTTGATATTCTTGGTGTTTATCGTCTAATGAAATGTATCCTCAACATGTATTTTCATACCAATTGTTTTTTGGATGGCATCCACAGAAAGAGATGTTCTTCATCTGGAAGAAGTGACTACATCTGTCAAACTGGAGAGAGAGGACAGCAACACAATTAGACCCAACCAAAACAGAGCAAACTAGAATGCTATTTGCCCCTGAAAAGAGAGTACACAGTGGCAGAATACCTGACCACTGTGACTGACCAAAACGTAAGGAAATCTTTGGCTATGTACAGACTCCTTGAGCATAGCCTTGCTATTGAGAAAGGCCGGCAAAGGTAGACCTGGCTCTCAAGAGAAGACAGGTTATGTGCACACTGCCCACAAAATGAGGTGGAAACTGAGCTGCACTTCCTAAGCTCCTGACAAATGCATGACCATATTAGAGACACATTTCCATCAGAATACACAGACCCACAAAGAATTCAAAAACAAACCCAATTTTGATAAACTCCCAATACCACAGTGTGCCATCACAACAGCAAGATTTGTGACCTGATGCCAGCAGATAAAGGCAACCAGTGAAGAGCAAACACCATTGTAAATACAACCTATATTTATTTAACCCTTTGTACATAATTACAATACTGTATATAGACATAATATGACATTTGAAATGTCTTTATTCTTTTGGAACTTTTGTGAGTGTAATGTTTACTGTTAATTTTTTATTGTTTATTATCTATTTCACTTGCTTTGGCAATGTAAACATATGTTTCCGATGTCCCTTAAAATAAAGTCCCTTAAATTGAAATTGAGAGAGAGAGAGAGAGAGAGAGATGCTCATACTATGGGGTGGTTTCAGCCTCCTTTTCAATGCACTACAGTCGCTCAAGAGTGTCTGACACTTTTATAACATTTGTTGCACTCATCCCTTACCCTCCCCGCCCTTCCCCTGCACCCCTTACTTACACTACTCCCCATCTCTCATCCCTTCATCTCTCACCTCATCCATAGTGTCGTATTCATCCTCCAGGCTCATCACCAGTTTAACCCCTTGTAGACTGATCTCCAGCTCACACAGAGAGGGGGGCCGCAAATGGACCGTCCGCTTCCTCGCTATCGCAATCTGACAGAGAAGTAAGAGAGAGTTCAATACAGATCAACTTTATTATTTAAAGACTGTCTCATTCAGACTATTGAGGACCCTATGACCTGTAGGTTCACCCAACCCAGAGTGATGCATTTCCTGTTTACCTTTTGCATGGCAGCACAGAGGATGCCATTGCCTTGGTGATAGGGCACCTCCACAGAACCCAGGAACTGAACACTGAAACTGTCCATCCAGGCTGGGTTCCTCTTCATTCCTACAGGAAGTGACATCAGATGGGAAGCATTTTATCTTATTGACATTCAGGTTATGTGTCTCCAGTGATGAAACACTGTCAACACTTGACATACTCAGTATAGAAAGGACATTTTCCAGTAGAACTGTTCTCCTACCAGACATGAATATAAAATATTGTAACATACATGGGATATGTGCAGTGAAATGTGTTGTTTTGCAGGGTCAGCCTTCCAGTTACTGGCCCAATGCTCTAACTGCTAGGCTACCCTAATATTTTACTCACCCATTATCTCCTTGGACTGCCCTATGACCTCATGGGCGTAGAAGGCTGGGAATATCCCCCTCTCTCCCGTCCGCATGTTGTAGCCCCTGTACCAGTAGTCATCCTCCTCTTCCTCGACATATAGAGGGTCGTCCACATCCAGCTCCAACTCATCCACATGTCTGGGGATAAACCTGTACGCGGAAGGAGACAGAGGTCAGAGGGTAGAGACACACACACACATTATTGGGTTTTAGTGAGGAGGAAGCAGCATCTGTCTGGGTATCAGGTGTCTCCCCGAGGAGAGGCTGTTAGCTGAAAAAACAGCAGAGACACACTTAGGGAGGGAGAGAAGGGGGAGAGGAAGTGCTGGATGATAGTCGTTTAAAGGGTAGGGAGATAAAAATGATTCAGTTACTGAGGAATGGAACAGGGGGCACAAACACACACAGAGTGATACCCAGGTGGTGACAGGCTGGTGTGAGTATAAATCAAATCAAAGTTTATTGGTCGCGTACACCAAGAAACGAGTGTTGCAGCGGTCTAAGCCACTACATCTCAGTGCAAGAGCTCTCACTACAGTCCCTGGTTCGAATCCAGGCTGTATCACATCCGGACGTAATTGGGAGGCACACAACTGGCCCAGCGTCGTCCGGGTTTGGCCGGGGTAGGTCGTCATTGTAAATAAGAATTTGTTCTTAACTAACTTAACTTTCCTAGTTAAATAAAGGTTAAATCAAAATATAAATTAAAACACAGATTTGTGGGTGCAGTGAAATGCTTATGTTTCTAGCTCAAACAGTGAAGTAATGAATAACAATACACAAACTTAAAAAACATTAAAAATGATATCAAGAAATATCAGAGTGAGCATGTCAGAGTTTGGAATATTAACATGTATACATATAAATGTTGTGTATAGACAGTATATGAATAAGTGTTTATAGGTGTAGTTATATAGGATGAGCCATAACTAGAATACAGTATATAAACATAACGTGGGTAAAACAGTATGTAAACATTATTAAAGTGACCAGTGTTCAATGGCTCTGTGTATATAGGGCAGCAGTCTCTAAGGTTCAGGTGCTGGGTAGAGTACCGGATGTTAGCTAGATAGTGACAGTGCCTAAGGTTTAGGGCAGTGTACCGGGCAGAAGCTGTCTCGTGATGATTGTTTAACAGTTTGACGGCCTGGAGATGTTAATCAGTCTCTCGGTCCCAACTTTGATGTACCTATACTGTCTCCGCCTCCTAATGGTAGCGGGGTGAACAGGCTGTGGCTTTGGTGGCTGATGTCCTTGAAAATCTTTTTGGCCTTCCAGTTAACACTGTGTGCTGAAGATGTCCCGGAGGGCAGGCAGTGTGCCTCCGATTATGTGTTTGGCTGCGGTGCAGTTGCCATACCAGGTGGTGATACAGCCTGACAGAATACTCTCGATGGTGCATCTGTAGAAGTTAGTGAGGGTTTTAGGGGCCAATCCGAATTTCTTCAGCCTCCTGAGGTTGAAGCTTCACCACACTGTCGGTGTCGAGGCACCATTTCAGATCCTCAGGAATGTGCACGCTGAGGAACGTGAAGCTTTTGACCCTCTCCACTGCTGTGGGGCCCTCATGTTAAAGATCAGCATTGCGAAGGTGTTGTTGCCTACCTTCACCATCGGGGTCGGCCCATCAGGAAGTCTAGGACCCAGTTGCACAGGGAGGGGTTCAGACCCAGGGCACTGAGCTTAGTGATGAGCTTGTATGGCACTATGGTGTTGAAGGCTGAGCTAAAGTAGATGAACAGCATTCTCACAAAGGCATTCCTCTTATCCAGGTTGGATAGGGCAGTGTAATGACACTTGTTTTGTCCCTGCCACATACGTCTCATGTCTGAGCCAGTGAATTGCAACTCTACTTTCTCCCTGTACTATAATTTTACCTCTGTTAATTGCCTATCAGAGGTTATAGTTCTTCTGTTTGTACACGTCCATGTTCAGTCACCTTGCCATGATTAAATGCGGTGGTTCAGGCTTTCAGTTTTGTGCGAATGCTGCCATCAATCAAGGGATGGGTTTGGATAAGTTCTAATCATCACAGTAGGAACAACATCCTCTATACACTTCCTGATGTACACAGTCACGAGTCATACGTATACGTCGATACTATTCCCAGAGGAAACCCGGAACATTTCCCAGTCTGCATGATCAAAACAGTCTTCAAGCATAGATTCCGATTGAACAGACCAACGTTGACCAGTCCTTACCAAGGAGGCTTTCTATTTAACTTTCTGCCTATAGGCAGGGAGTAGCAGGATGGAGGAATGATCTGATTTAGCAAAGGGAGGGTGGGGGAGGGCCTTATAACTATCCCGGAAGGGAGAGTAATAATAGTAAAGAGTGTTCTCTCCATGTGTAGCACATGCGATGTGTTGATAGCATTTCGGGAGCGTTTTACTCAGATTTCCCTTATTAATGTCCACAGCTACAAAAAAAATGCAGCCTCAGAATAGGCAGTTTCCAGTTTGCACAAAGTCCAGTGTAGTTTCTTGAGCACTGTCGCAGTGTCGGCTTGGGGGGAATATACACGGCAGTGACAAAAAGCGAAGAAATGTATGCAGTCTGCATTTGATGGTGAGTTATTCCAGATCGGGAGAAAGAAAGGACTTGAGTCCCTGTACGTTACCACAATCACAACACCATGAGTTGTTAATCATGAGACAAACCCCTCCGCCTTTGTTTTTCCCTGACAGTTCTTTCTTTCTGTGTGCACGATGAATGGAGAACCCCCGCTGACTGGACAGAGCTATGATTCCGTGAAACAGAGTATGTTACAGTCCCTTATGTCTCACTGAAAGAAGATCCTCACCCTGAGTTCATTTACTTTATTGACCTGGGACTAGAAACAGGGCGATCGTGTCTGTCGGCGCCATCTTTTCTATATAGCTACAGTGGGGCAAAAACGTATTTAGTCAGCCACCAATTGTGCAAGTTCTCCAACTTAAAAAGATGATAGAGGCCTGTAATTTGACAGACAAAATGAGAGAAAAAAAATCCAGAAAATCACATTTTTAATGAATTAATGATTTTCTATGAATTAATTTGCAAATTATGGTGGAAAATAAGTATTTGGTCACCTACAAACAAGCAAGATTTCTGGCTCTCACAGACCTGTAACAACTTCTTTAAGAGGCCCCTCTGTCCTCCACTCGTTACCTGTATTAATGGCACCTGTTTGAACTTGTTATCAGTATAAAAGACACCTGTCCACAACCTCAAACAGTCACACTCCAAACTCCACTATGGCCAAGACCAAAGAGCTGTCAAAAAGGACACCAGAAACAAAATTGTAGACCTGCACCAGGCTGGGAAGACTGAGCAGCTTGGTTTGGTTTGAAGAAATCAACTGTGGGAGCAATTATTAGGAAATGGAAAACATACAAGACCACGGATAATCTCCCTCGATCTGGGGCTCCACACAAGATCTCACCCCGTGGGGTCAAAATGATCACAAGAACAGTGAGCAAAAATCCCAGAACCACACGGGGGGGATCTAGTGAATGACCTGCAGAGAGCTGGGACCAAAGTAACAAAGCCTAACATCAGTAACACACTACGCCGCCAGGGACTCCTATCCTGCACTGCCAGACGTGTCCCCCTTCTTAAGCCAGTACATGTCCAGGCCCGTCTGAAGTTTGTTAGAGAGCATTTGGATGATCCAGAAGAAGATTGGGAGAATGTCATATGGTCAGATGAAACCAAAATATAACTTTTTGGTAAAAACTCAACTCGTCGTGTTTGGAGGACAAAGAATGCTGAGTTGCATCCAAAGAACACCAAACCTACTGTGAAGCATGGGGGTGGAAACATCATGCTTTGGGGCTGTTTTTCTGCAAAGGGACCAGGACGACTGATCCGTGTAAAGGAAAGAATGAATGGGGCCATGTATCGTGAGATTTTGAGTGAAAACCTCCTTCCATCAGCAAGGGCATTGAAGATGAAACGTGGCTGGGTCTTTCAGCATGACAATGATCCCAAACACACCGCTCGGGCAACAAAGGAGTGGCTTTGTAAGAAGCATTTCAAGGTCCTGGAATGGCCTAGCCAGTTTCCAGATCTCAACCCCATAGAAAATCTTTGGAGGGAGATGAAAGTCCGTGTTGCCCAGCAACAGCCCCAAAACATCACTGCTGTAGAGGAGATCTGCATGGAGGAATGGGCCAAAATACCAGCAAGAGTGTGTGAAAAGCTTGTGAAGACTTACAGAAAACATTTGACCTCAATGCCAACAAAGGGTATATAACAAAGTATTGAGATAAACATTTGTTATTGACCAAATACTTATTTTCCACCATAATTTGCAAATAAATTCATTAAAAATCCTACAATGTGATTTTCTGGATTTTTAAAAATCATTTTGTCTGTCATAGTTGAAGTGTACCTATGATGAAAATTACAGCCTCTATCATCTTTTTAAGTGGGAGAACTTGCACAATTGGTGGCTGACTAAATACTTTTTTGCCCCACTGTAGCTATATAGAAAAGATGGCGCCGACAGACACGATCGCCCTGTTTCTAGCTCCTAGCCAACTCAGCAGTTTATTTTTGTGTTATTTTTTGCATTATTTGATTCAGAACGTTTCTAGTATTATTTCCTACTGCCAAAAATAACTTTTGCCTTCCCGAGGCAGTCCCTGTACTACACCAAAACGTTGACGCCAAAGGAGGGTGTGGGCTGCTAGTCAGACTCAGACAGCCAGCAAACCATCCACCGCTTCCAAGTATATTATTCGCTAACGTTCAGTCCCTGGTCAATAAAGTAAATGAGCTCAGGGTGAGGATCTTCTTTCAGTGAGACATAAGGGACTGTTACATACTCTGTTTCACGGAATCATAGCTCTGTCCAGTCAGCGGGGGTTCTCCATTCATCGTGCACACAGAAAGAAAGAACTGTCAGGGAAAAACAAGGCGGAGGGGTTTGTCTCATGATTAACAACTCATGGTGTTGTGATTGTGGTAACGTACAGGGACTCAAGTCCTTTCTTTCTCCCGATCTGGAATAACTCACCATCAAATGCAGACTGCATACATTTCTTCGCTTTTTGTCACTGCCGTGTATATTCCCCCCAAGCCGACACTGCGGCAGTGCTCAAGAAACTACACTGGACTTTTTTGCCCCACTGTATATAGCTGTTACTCCTGCGGTGTCACTAGGTCCACAGCTGTAACCATGACAACTTCCCTCCTCACGCTCCCCATTCCTCTCTTCCTCCCTCCATCTCTTCTTCCCTCCCTCCAGACCACTGGTGATTCACCAGCTCCTCATTCTCCTACCGCACACACCCATCCTTTGTCCCATATCACCTACGGTCCATATTATGACTAAGAACAAAGAGTCAAACAGATAAGATATTATAATACTGTATGTTCTCTTACAATGATAACATTACAATAACCACAGGTTTTTGTCTGATCAGGATTTCAGGGGCGGCAGGGTAGCCTAGTGGTTAGAGCGTTGGACTAGTAACCGGAAGGTTGCAAGTTCAAACCCCCAAGCTGACAAGGTACAAATCTGTCATTCTGCTCCTGAACAGGCAGTTAACCCACTAGGCCGTCATTGAAAATAAGAATTTGTTCTTAACTGACTTGCCTAGTTAAATAAAGGTAAAAAAAAACAAAATGCTTGTTGTGATGCTCTCTGTTTATATAACAGGTACTGTGATGTTCTGAATGCTATGACTCACCTGTAGACAGCCCTGTGTGTCTGGTCCCGCTCTTCTCCATTGATGGTACAGGAGAACAGCCCAAACGACTCTGTGCCTGCACAGGTAAACACACACCCCAGTGAGAACACCGATACACTTGTTGGGCGGTACATTAATGTAACCCATAGGACCTCTCTGAATAAAATCTAAATAAATGATAACGGCATCTGTCAAAATAACTTATGTTGATGAAATTCTTGTTCTTCCCATTTGTAATAGACCATTAATTATGTATATGATCATTCATTAATGAAGTGATCTTTTATCACGCTACAGCTTGGGAGAGCTAACATGGACCCTCATTTATCATATGATTTAGCAAATGAGAATCAAAATGGTATGAAACCCCAAGTATAAGCTTCATTCACCACTTTTTTCGTCACAACAACAATATGTTTGACTACAGCCCCCATCCCCCTTGCTAGTAGCTAAAATTGTTTAGGTGCTCATAGTTAGTTTGTAGTTAGTTAGTTGGTCTGTAGCCTACTTACTGGAGGATTGTGAGATGCAGGACATTAGCTAGTTAATTAATGAGTTAGTTTGTGTGTAGCCTACTTACTGGAGGATTGTGAGAGCCAAAAAGTTAGTTAGTTACTGGAGGATTGTGAGATGCAGTAAGATTGAGTTTGAGTTTATTTTATTTTTACAGGGACAGTGCACATTAATCAACGTTTCAGTAAAAGTGCCGGTTTTAGCCAGCCGGCTAATTTTCAACCGCAGTCCGTGGGCAGGTTATTAAAAAATATATTTAGTTAGTTAGTTACTGGAGGATTGTGAGATGCAATAAGTTAAACTGAACAAAAATATAAAAACAGAATGCAACAATTTCAACGATTTTACTGAGTTACAGTTCATATAACGAAATCAGTCAATTGAAATCATTTCATTTGGCCCTAATCTATGGATTTTACATAACTGGGCAGCGGTGCAACCATGTGTGGGACTGGGAGGAGGGACACATTTGTGCACAAAGTTTTAGAGACCTAAGCTATTTGTGCGTATGGAAAATTGATTGGATCTTTTATTTCAGCACATGAAACATGGGACCAACACTTTACATGTTGCATTCATATTTTTGTTCAGTATTAGTTACTGGAGGATTATGAGATACAGTGAGTTAGCTAGTTAAGGAATTAGTTAGCTAGTTAGTTTGTAGCCTGCTTACAGAGGATTGGGAGGTGCAGTAACATTGTTAGTGACCGTTTCCACATTTTGTTGCGTTAAAGCCTGTTTAAAATGGATAAAATTGAGATTTTGTGTCATTGGCCTACACACAACACCCCATAATGTCAAAGTGGAATTATGTTTAAGGAGTCAAAAAGTATTCAACCCCTTTATTATGGCAAGCTTTTAATAAGTTCAGGAGCAACAAGTCACATACCAAGTTGACTGACTCTGTGTGCAATAATAGCATTTAACATGTTTTAATGACCACCTCATCTCTGTAGCCGACACATACAACTATCTGTAAGGTCCCTCAGTCGAGCAGTGAATTTCAAACAAAGATTCAACCACAAAGACCAGGGAGATTTTCCAATGCCTCACTACGGGCACCTATTGGTAGAAATGGAATATCCCTTTGAGCATGGTGAAGTTATTAATTACACTTTGGATGGTGTATCAATATACCCAGTCACTACAAAGATTCAGGCATCCTTCCTAACTCAGTTGCCGGAGAGGAAGGAAACCGCTCAGTTATTTTACAATGAGGCAAATGGTTTAATGGCTGTGATAGGTGATAGGTGAAAACTGAGGATGGATCAACAACATTTGAATTACTCCACAATACTAACCTAAATGACAGAGTGAAAAGGAGGAAGCCTGTACATAAAAAATATTCCAAAACATGCATCCTGTTTGCAATAAGGCACTAAAGTAGAACTGCAAAAAATGTGCGAAAGAAATTAAAGCATTATTATTTGGGTAAATCCATCAAAACACATCACTGAGTACCACTCTTCATATTTTTAAGCATGGTGGTGGCTGCATCATGTTATGGGATACTTGTCATTGGCAAGGACTAGAGAGTTTTTTAGGATGAAAAAAGAAACGGAATAGACCTAAGCACAGGCAAAAATCCTAGAGGAAAATCTGCTTCAATCGCTTTCCAAGACAAATTCACCTTTCAGCAGAATTCCCCTTTCAGCACAATAAACTAAAACACAAGGTCAAATATACAATGGAGTTGCTCACCAAGATGACATTGAATGTCCCTGAGTGGCCTAGTTAAAGTTCTAACTTAAATAGGCTTGGAAATCTATGGCAAGACTTGAAATGGCTGTCTAGCAATGATCAACAACCAACTGGACAGAGCTTGAAGAATTAAAAAAATAATATGGTGCAAATATTGTACAATTCAGTTGTGCAAAATACTTAAGAGACTTACCCAGAAAGACTCACAACTGAAATCACTGCCAAAGGTGATTCTAACACGTATTGACTTATGGGTGTGAATACCTATGTAAGTGAGATATTTCTGTATTTCATTTTCAATACATTTGCAAAACATTCTAAAAACATGTTATTGTGTGTAGATGGGTGAGAATGAAACACCTATTTAATCCATTTTGAATTCAGGCTGCAACACAACAACATGTGGAATAAGTCAAGGGGTGTGAATACTTTCTAAAGGCACTGTAGTTAGTTAGTCTGTTAGTGTGCATCCTACTTACTGGAGGATCGAGAGGTGCTGTTGACAAACACATTGAGGAACTTCTTGGAGAAATGCATGTCAGCCTCAGGGGAGGAGTCTTCTGACGAGCTGAGGAGTTCTGGCCGCACCCCTCCATTCCCCTGTCCGTTTCCCACCTCCCCCGTCCCAAGAGGGTCATCATCACACAGTGTAGACAGCTCACTGTCGTCACTCAGCACTGAGGTACATCTGGGAGGGACACGGTTCACACAGGTTAGTAATTAAACAACTACATGTACTTAAATGAAGTCCTCCTAAACCCTTAATGAAGGTGGGCCCTTTCCGTACGTACCGCCTGAGGCTGACCAGCTCCAGTGTAGTGTTCTCATCCACCACCAGAGTGTACTTCATGGAGTCGTACGCCAGACCATCATCATCTGGGCTGGACCGCAGGGCCTGCAGGGGGAGGTCCCTCACACACAGGGGGGGGTCCTGCTTTGACAGGGGGAGGTCCCGGACGCTCTCATCGATAGGCGGGGAGCTGTCCAGATATTGATTGCTGCCACGATAGGATGACTGCTTCCTCAGGCAGCTCAGGAACGGGGAGCAGTCTCCTTCCTCTTCCTCCTCCTCTTCCTCATCGTTGTCGGTGGAGTAGGTGAGGCTGAAGCATCGGTTGGTCTGGGCAGTGGGGATGTCCAGCGTCATGCTGTGTTTGACCGTGGTGATGCGTTCCAGGGAGGCCGTAGAGCGTCCGGTGGGCTTGGCCTCCATCTCGCGGCCTTCGTCCTTGTCACTCGCTACGCTGTCACTCAGACTGGGAGAGTCCAGTTCCTTCCTCCCCTCCAGCATCATCAGGTCGTTATCAGGCTCCACAATAACATCCATTTCCTCATCCTTCTTCTTGGTGTTTTTGCCAGATTTAGGGCTGGTGTCTTTCTCAGAGTCCTGAGTGTGATTGTTGTCTGTGGATATCCTGTTGCCATAGCGCTCCACGATCACCGGTCTGATGGTGTCAGCTGTAGGATTGTTCATGTACAGACAGGAGCCAAATCTTTCATTTGCTTTCCCTGCATTCCCTTTGGGTGGCTCTGCACTCTTCTCCCTCTTATCTCTATCCTTCCCTTCCTTCCTCAGGCCTGTCCCTTCTTTATCCTCCTCCTCTGATCTCTTCGTCCCAGATTTCTGCATTTGTTCCTCCGTGGCTTCGGTGAACGCGTCTGGCTCGATGTCCGAGGAGGGTGAGATGGTGTCCGAGATGGACACTGACCTCTTAAAACAGTCCTCAGGACAGCTGATTGGATAAGACCCCTCCGAGATCATCTTGTTCACCAGGTTGCTTAGCAACCAAGGTGAGTCTGAATTCTCGCTCAGCTCATCCTCGCTCTCCGACTCAGACCCTCCCTCGCTGTTCCCATCGTAGTCATCAGCATGGGTGGGTATGAGTCTTGGTCCTACTGGCAGGTAGAAGGAGCGTTTGAAGCTCTCCAGGCTGTGGTCTGGTTCTATCTGGAGGACCATCTGTCTGGACATGCTGTCCTCACAGTGCTGGGCTGGGGGCAGGGTCTCATCTGGGTCGGCCTGGTGCTCATAGGGCAAGTCATTATCATCATCATCATCTACACTTTGTAGGCCCATCAGAGCCTGGCCGTCATCATAGGGCTCTGGAGGTAGGACGAGGGAGTCAGCAGGGGAGGGAGTGGCCAGGGTTGAGGAGAAAAGTTGTGAAGGTGAGGGTAAGGGTGAGTCCTCTTTGATGGGGTCGGGCTGGCCAAGGAGGAGTGATACCTTCATTCCCACAATTCCACTGTCCTGTTCTAACTCGGTGTCCGGGTCCAGTTCCTGGTCGGAGGTGGGTGAACTGGCCTCCTCGATGGAGTTGGTGAGGTGGGAGGAGCGTCCACTACTACTGTCATCACTGGTCAGGTCCAGCTCTGTCTCTGAGATGGAAGAGATCATGTTGGAGACCAGGGGTCCTCCGCAGGCGAATGCTGCCTCAAGCTCCCCTTCGATGTCTGAGTCTGACCCGGGAGAGCTCAGGTCCTGGTCTTGGTCTGAGGTGGTGTAGCACCGCTTGGCGTTCATGTCAGCAATGCCCGGGTCCGAGGATGGAGAGTTGGAGTCATTGGCCACCTCAATAGCTGCACCTGGACGCTGGCTCTGATTAGTGCTTCGGGATTGGTCGAGAACATCAGAGCGGCTTGATGACATGTAGCTAGAGAAGGAAGCCAGCTCAGAGGGCTCGATGGAGGGGAACTCAACATAGACTGAGCTCTGGTTCTCCTTACACACCATGTCATAAGTCTCCTTACACATAAACTCTACGTCAAAATCTTTCTCCAGCTCCTCATCTGACAGAGGGGTGTCAGCTCCGTCATTCCCCCCAATGGGAGCAGTGGAGGACAGGCATCGGCTGGTCCCGTCTGGATCGTTCTCCAGTTCCGGGTCTAGGCCTGACTCAGTGGTGACCGTGTAGGTGTCGGTGGCACGTCGCTGGGTGGACGTGCAGGACCGTGAAAGTTTGTGGTTGTGGTCAGCGCTGTTGAGGTCGTGGTCAACCTCAGTGTCAGAGCATTGGGATTGGTCATCCAGGGATGGAACTCTGAAGATCAGAGGGTCAGCTGAGGAGTTAATGACCTCATTAGAGCCGGGGTGAGACTTGTGTTGACCGAAGGAGCCTGTTGGAGAGAGGGAGATATAGGGGAAAGGGGAGAGAGGGAAGAGAAAGAATGAAGATAGATAAAGAGAGATGGTAGAGAGAGAAATGAGAAATGAGATAAATAAGAATTGATCATGTGAGCATTATAACAATAGCAGATTTGAACCAGAAGTCACCAAAGTGGGGATGGCAGTGAGGGGAGCAGGAGATAAACCGACCTATGCAAACTATTCTTGTGTTGCGTCCAAACACTCAATAACAAATTAATTCTCACAAATTGGACTAAGAACTATTGGTGTCAAAATGGAGCCCATTCTTTAGAGAATCCCAAACAGAGTTTGCCAAAGTCTTTATCTATAGCTCTGGCCAGTGAGGATTACACTTTCACATCACGTCACTTCATGTTTATGGTGAATGATGACCTCTGAACTCTGACAGGCAGCCATTTTGTTTGTTACCGTATTCAGGCCTCTCCCGTCTGTTGCCTTCCATGTCGCAAAGGAGGGGCCTGCGAGGGGACTGGGGGTAGGCGCCCTCCCCTGCCTGTTTGGGGGGAGTACCTTTGCTCTGGGACCCTGGGGCCTGGGGGGCTGGTTGGGAGGGGCATTGGCCCATCACGTGACTCCCATCCTCCAGACAAGTGTGGGTTGGAGACAGACGGCCTGCAAGCAGAGGACAACAGCTTTCTGTAACATTTAAAGACACAGCATCTAAATACAATACTAAGAGGTAGATAAATGATCATACAAATTAACAAGCTAAATTAACTGAATTCCAACTTGTTATTGGGACAGACATGAACACCATTCTGGACATGCGGGACAAATCTAAAAGACCAACTACAATCCACACGCAACCAAGGTTCTCCAACATAAGATAATTTCGAAGATAAATACACAACACGGAGGACAAGAGGTCAAAAGCACTAAAGGTCAATAGGGAATTATCAATGGAAATAGTTGCTTTTCAGTTCAACATCTGTTAGGAATGTCAGTCCTGTGCCACATTCTCATTGGTCCAACCTGAAATAGGATATTTGTTATTTGGCTATTGCCCCAGTTTTATTGCAAGGAATTCTAAATTGGTCAACACCAGGCTAGGGCTGAGTTATAACACTACATCCTGCCCCTTTGTTCTGTGGAGAGAACCACATGAGAGAACCACATGAGAGAATCACTGAGGACAGGGGAACATGAACATCTACCTCCCCGCATGATTCATCCTCTTTGAATAAGAATAAACCTTCCTTCACCTCCCCCCAAATCTTCCTCCCTCTGATTTGCTTTGGGGTCTGTGTTATTAACGAATAACATCAACTGCTAACAACCTCATTGATGCCTGGTGGAGCTCATAAATCAAAAGCAAGAAGGGTACACTTTCTATTCCAACATGCAGAAAACATTATCGCGAATCGATTTTATACTATTATCGAGTTTTCTATTTTCTAGATATGTTGGAGAGCCTTGGTTGCTTGTGGAAAGGTGGCAGAGCTAGAGCGCTCTTCTCCCAAAAAAGGTCTTCTCCCAAAAATCGGTCTTCTCCCAAAAACGTCTATAGCCTCCGAACGGTTTGGCCTACACACTAATAGGAACCCTCTGTGGACAGCTGAGACACTCACAAACATGATGATGTTCTCCAGGAAGCCCACAAGCCTCACGAGACTTGTCTGAAGATCCACGGTACCAGTTTTAAAAAATGATGTAAGTATATATGTAGATACAGTAGTTTAGTGCCTTAATAAGGGAATAAATAAATGAAAAAAAAGTTTCCTGATCTTTCTTTTATCTCTCAGATTTGTTTTTTACTATCTGTTGTTCCAGGTAGTAAATCTGTTATTCAATGCGTTTCTATTGGTTAATAGCAGTAATGCTAAATTTAATGTTTCATCCAATAACTGTTATACATATTTTTTTTAATATCTTTAGGCAGTGGTTGCTAGCTAGGATACACATAGACATACTGAATAAACATACTGCTGTCCTGAGAGAGAGACAGAGAGAAAGAGAGAAAGACAGAGACAGAGACACACACACACACAGAGAAATTCAAAAGGAAATGATTTCAACTGAGAAAAATGTCCTCCTGTGTGCTACCTACAGTTGATATACTACTGTACTACTATGCTACTACTCTACTATAAGACTATATCACTACACCACTACACTACTATATCACTATACTACTATAACACTATTCTACTATATCACTATACCATCACACTGCTATATATCACTATACTACTACTATGTCACTATATCACTATACTACTATATATCACTATAGTACTATAACACTACAATACTATATCACTATACCATCACACTGCTATATATCACTATACTACTACTATATCTCTATTCTACTATATCCCCGTACCCCTATAGTCCCGTACCCCTTCAAAACATTCAACCTCCAGCTGCGTACCCCCTCTAGCACCAGGGTCAGCACACTCTGTTGGTTTTGCCATCATTGTAAGCCTGCCACACACACACTCTATACGATACATTTATTAAACATAAGAATGAGTGAGTTTTTGTCACAACCCGACACGTGGGATGTGTCAAAGAGCTCTTATTGGACCAGGACACAAATAATAATATAATAATAATCAATCATTTGCTCATTATTTAACCATCTTACATATAAAACCTTATTTGTTCATCAAAAATGGTGAATTACTCACCACAGGTTAATGAGAAGGGTGTGCTTGAAAGGATGCACATAACTCTGCAATGCTGGGTTGTATTGGAGAGAGTCTTAGTCTTAAATCATTTTCCACACACAGTCTGTGCCTGTACTTAGCTTCATTCTAGTGAGGGTCGAGAATCCACTCCCACATACAGTTGAAGTCGGAAGTTTACATACACTTAGGTTGGAGTCATTAAAACTAGTTTTTCAACCACTCCACAAATGTCTTGTTAACAAACTATAGTTTTGGCAAGTCGGCCATGACATCTACTTTGTGCATGACAAGTAATTTTTCCAACAATTGTTTACAGACAGATTATTTCACTTATAATTCACTGTATCACAATTCCAGTGGGTCAGAAGTTTACATACACCAAGTTGACTGTGCCTTTAAACAGCTTGGAAAATTCCAGAATATTATGTCATGGCTTTAGAAGCTCCTAATAGGCTAATTGACATCATTTGAGTCAATTGGAGGTGTACCTGTGAATGTATTTCAAGGCCTACCTTAAAATGCAGTGCATCTTTGCTTGACATCCTGGGGAAATCAGCCAAGACCAAAAATTGTAGACCTCCACAAGTCTGGTTTATCCTTGGGAGCAATTTCCAAACGCATGAAGGTACCATGTTCATCTGTACAAACAATAGTTCGCAAGTATACTGCCCTACCAAGCAAAAAGGCAGTAACTACTCATTTGGTCGAAAATTAGTTAATGTCATTTTTGCTACATTAAATACATGCTTAATCATGTGGACAAGTATCCTGCCGCTATTGTGTTCTGGAGAAAATGGGGGTCATGTTAGCAATAACTGCATAAATTTACTGTGAAACCAACGTAAATAAAACCAATTGTTCTCAGTTCCACGCAATGAGCAGTTACTGCCAGGAGCTGTGCCAGGCCCGCCACGTCTGTTGATTCATCCAGCTGTAACACATATAATTCACTGGCTTGTATGCGAAGCAGCAATTGTTTCAAAACATCTCCTGCCATGTCACTGATGCATCATGAAACAGTGTTGTTTGATGGAGGAATTGTCTGTATAGTTTTTGTTGGCCTTTTCCCCCAGCATTGGCCCAGCTATATCCGCAGCAGCAGGAAGAATGAAGTCCTCCACAATAGTATGGGGCTTGCCTGTCCTAGCCACTCGATAGCTCACCATATAAGACTCTTCTAGTCCCTTCTTATGAATGGTATCTGTTGCTTTTATACGCCTACTCGAAAGTCATCTTTATTCTCGCTCAAAAAACTTGTGGCTTATTTTTCAAATTGTTTTGTTTCTAAACGTCTGCGCAAGAGTGAAGGTTTCCTGTGAGAGAGTAACGGTTACTGTGATTAGATGTTAGTTATTTGACTAGGCTACCTGTATTTAACATTGTGTTCTTATTTCACTGAACACCAGATGGTTTAATTTTATTTTGGGCAGTGAAACGAGGCTACTCAGGATAGAAAAACCTCATCCAAATATATAGCCACGTTGGAAAATGTACTGTTTGAAAATTTAAAAACAAATGACAAATTAAGATAAATATGTAAATCACATTTTTATTTAGCGTACCCCTGATGGCAATGCACGTACCCCCATACCCCAGTTTGGGAATACCTGCCTTAAGGGGTCTTAAAATTTAAATAAAATAGTTAAATGATCCTTGGTATGACCATCTTAAAAGAATTCCATATGTTAGCTTAGAACCTGGTTGAGAGAATGCCAAGAGTGTGAATTTCAAATATAAATATTTGGATTTGTTGAACATTTTTTTGGTTCCCCAGGCGCTGAAGACGTGGATATTGATTAAGGCAGCCCCCCGCATCTCTCTAATTCAGAGGAGTAGGTTTTGCTGTACAACTGACTAGGTAACCCCTTTCCCTTTCCCTTACATGATTCCATATGTGTTATTTCATAGTTTTGATGTCTTCACTATTTTTCTACAAATAAAGAAAAAACATTGAACGAGTAGGTGTGTCCAAACTTTGACTAGTACTGTATATATATGTACCTATTTAAGCCCACAGGTACCGGTGGGATTAGGGTGACCACATTTAAAATACCCAAATGTGGGACAAAACGATGACTTTGCGAGACATTCGCTACACAGTGTAGCCTAAATGAATACAAAATGTTGGCAACACCCCCGGTTCACCAAATACTTCTCTGATAGAGTTCAGTGTGTCAAATCGGAGGGTCTGCTGTCCAGACCTCTGGCAGTCTCTATGGGTGTGCCACAGGGTTCAATTCTTGGACCGACTCTCTTCTCTGTATACATCAATGATGTCGCTCTTGCTGCTGGTGAGTCTCTGATCCACCTCTACGCAGACGACACCATTCTGTATACTTCTGGCCCTTCTTTGGACACTGTGTTAACAACCCTCCAGGAGAGCTTCAATGCCATACAAGTCTCCTTCCGTGGCCTCCAATTGCTCTTAAATACAAGTAAAACTAAATGCATGCTCTTCAACCGATCGCTGCCTGCACCTGCCCGCCTGTCCAACATCACTACTCTGGACGGCTCTGACTTAGAATACGTGGACAACTACAAATACCTAGGTGTCTGGTTAGACTGTAAACTCTCCTTCCAGACCCACATCAAACATCTCCAATCCAAAGTTAAATCTAGAATTGGCTTCCTATTTCGCAACAAAGCATCCTTCACTCATGCTGCCAAACATACCCTTGTAAAACTGACCATCCTACCAATCCTCGACTTCGGCGATGTCATTTACAAAATAGCCTCCAATACCCTACTCAACAAATTGGATGCAGTCTATCACAGTGCAATCCGTTTTTGTCACCAAAGCCCCATATACTACCCACCATTGCGACCTGTACGCTCTCGTTGGCTGGCCCTCGCTTCATACTCGTCGCCAAACCCACTGCCTCCATGTCATATACAAGACCCTGCTAGGTAAAGTCCCCCCTTATCTCAGCTCGCTGGTCACCATAGCATCTCCCACCTGTAGCACACGCTCCAGCAGGTATATCTCTCTAGTCACCCCCAAAACCAATTCTTTCTTTGGCCGCCTCTCCTTCCAGTTCTCTGCTGCCAATGACTGGAACGAACTACAAAAATCTCTGAAACTGGAAACACTTATCTCCCTCACTAGCTTTAAGCACCAACTGTCAGAGCAGCTCACAGATTACTGCACCTGTACATAGCCCACCTATAATTTAGCCCAAACAACTACCTCTTTCCCTACTGTATTTAATTAATTTATTTATTTATTTTGCTCCTTTGCACCCCATTATTTTTATTTCTACTTTGCACATTCTTCCATTGCAAATCTACCATTCCAGTGTTTTACTTGCTATTTTGGATTTACTTGCCACCATGACCTTTTTTTGCCTTTACCTCCCTTATCTCACCTCATTTGCTCACATCGTATATAGACTTGTTTATACTGTATTATTGACTGTATGTTTGTTTTACTCCATGTGTAACTCTGTGTCGTTGTATGTGTCGAACTGCTTTGCTTTATCTTGGCCAGGTCGCAATTGTAAATGAGAACTTGTTCTCAACTTGCCTACCTGGTTAAATAAAGGTGAAATACAATTTAAAAAATACAAAAATAGGTTAATCACATCCCGCAACCAAATTATCATGTCCTGCATTTTATTAACACATTCAAACACCACTAATTTAAAACATTGTTGATTTGTCCCGTATTTCAGTCAGACACTCCAACCTGTAACATTGCAATTATTAATATATACTGTGCCTTCGGAAAGTATTCAGACCCCTTGACCTTTTTCACATTTTGTCACGTTACAGCCTTATTCTAAAATGTATTAAATATTCCCCCCCCCCCTTATCAGTCTACACACAATATCCCAAAACGACAAAGCAAAAACTGTTTTTTGAAATGTTTGCAAAATGTATTAAAAATAAATAACACATTACATTTACATAAGTATTTAGAACCTTTACTCAGTACTTTGTTGAAGCACCTTTGGCAGCGATTACTGCCTTAAATATTCTTGGATATGACGCTACAAACTTGTATTTGGGGAGTTTCTCCTATTCTTCTTTGCACATCCTCTCAAGCTCTGTCAGGTTGGATGGGGAGTGCCGCTATTTTAATGTCTCTCCAGATATGTTCGATCAGGTTCAAGTCCTGGCTCTGGCTGGGCCACTCAAAGACATTCAGAGACTTGTCCCGTAGACTCTCCTGCGTTGTCTTAGCTGTGTGCTTAGGGTCGTTGTCCTGTTGGAAGGTGAACCTTCGCCCCAGTCTGAGGTCCTGAGCGCTCTGGTGCAGGTTTTCATCAAGGATCTCTCTGTACTTTGCTCCGTTCATCTTTCCCTTGATCCTGACATCATCATCCCCAGACCATGATGCTGCCACCACCATGCTTCACCGTAGGGATGGTGCCAGGTTTCCTCCAGAAGTGACACTTAGCATTCAGGCCACAGAGTTCAATCTTGGTTTTATCAGACCAGAGAATCTTGTTTCTCATGGTCTGAGAGTCCTTTCGGTGCCTTTTGGCAAACTGCAAGCGGGCTGTCATGTGCCTTTTACTGAGGAGCTGCTTCCGTCTGGCCACTCTACCATAAAGGCCTGATTGGTGAAGTGCTGCATCTCCACAGAGGAACTTTGGGTTCCATCGGGATCTTGGTCACCTTCCTGACCGAGGCTGTTCTCCCCCGATTGCTCAGTTTGGCCGGGTGGCCAGCTCTAGGAAGAGTCTTGGTATGTCCAAACTTTCTCCCATTTAAGAATGATGGCAGTCATTGTGTTCTTGGGGACTTTCAATGTTGCAGAAATGGTTTGGTACCCTTCCCCAGATCTGTGTCTCGAAACAATCCTGTCTTGGAGTTCTACGGACAATTCCTTCGACATCTTGGCTTGAATTTTGCTCTGACATGCACTTACAACTTTGGAACATTATATAGACAGGTGTGTGCCTTTCCAAATCATGTACAAGCATTTGAATTTACCACAGGAAGACCCCAATCAAATTGTATAAACAGCTCAAGAATTATCAATGGAATCAGGATGTACCTGAGCTCAATTTCGAGTCTCATTGCAAAATGTCTGAATACTTATGTAAATAAGGTATCTGTTTTTTTATTTTGTATATATTTGCAAAAATGACAAAAAACCTGTTAACTTTGTCATTATTGGGTCATGGGGTCAGAATGCACTGTATGTATCATAAGGATGTGGTACTGGTGTTGTTAAACACTTCTCCAATCATTGTTGAGATCTGATATTCTGTACAGCGCAAGACGAGACGTAGGCCAATGTCACAGGCCGATCGTCAACCGATCACATTTTTCCTTCCTTTCCTTTCAGGCTAAAGTCTATCTAAACTTGGAGGGGAACCTTAACCCTAACTACTTACAAAAAGCGTGCAGGGCGAGTTATAGTATGGGAAAAGAGAAGAGAGTAAGTTTGAAGAGGTTGAATCAGGAGACAAAGGGAGAAAGATTAAGCAGAAGGAAGAGATGAAAGGTTTGAAGAGGAATGAGTAGGGGGAGAGAATGATAGGATATATGAGGAGAGAGAGAAAGAGAGGAGAAGATTGTGACGGCGCATGACTATCTGGGTAGGGGCTGAGTGGATAGGGTTGGAGGAGAGGGAGACAGAAAAGTAAACAAAGTAGTGATCAGAGACCTGGAAGGGGTTAGTAGGCAAACAGGCTCTAGTAAAGATGAGGTCAAGCGTTTTGCCTGACTAGTGAGTTGGATTGGGAAAGGGTGAGAAAGGAGGGGAAAGAAATTGTTGGAAAGTAATTAATCAAAGGCAGATGTCGGGAGGGTGAAGTCGTTCAGTACGAAAAGTGGTGAGCCATCGTTAGGAAATGAGCTTATCAAGGTGTCAAGCTCATTGAGGAACTATCTAAGGGCACCTGGTCGGCGATAGATGACAACAATGTTAAGTTTGAGTGGACAAGTGACAGTGACAGCATGGCAGTCAAATTAGGTGATGGACAGGTGAGTGAGGGAGAAAATAGAAATTCTCCAGTTAGGAGAAATGAGTATCCCTGTGCCACCACCAGATGCTCTCGGGGTATGAGAAAAGCGCAGCTAGAGTAGCAGTGTTCTCTGGGGTGATCCATGTCTCCGTCAGGGCCAAAAGGTCAAGGGAGTGAAGGGCAGGATAGACTGAGATGAACTCTGCGTTCTTGACTGCAGATAGGCAGTTCCAAACGCTGCCAGAGACTAGGAATTCCACATATATATCATCATAAACTGGGAAGTTCGACCCCTGAATGCTGATTGGCTGACAGTCGTTGTATACCATGGGTATGACAAAATATACATTTTTACTGCTCTAATTATGTTGGTAACCAGTTTATAATAGCAATAAGGCACCTCGGGAGTTTGTGGTATATGGATTATATACCACTGCTAAGGGATGTGCCCAGGCACTTGTGCGTAAGAACAGCCCTTAGCCGTGGTATATTGGCCATATACCACACCCCCTCGTGCCTCCTTGTTTAATTATAGAATATGCATACAGTGCACCCACACAAAGTCTCAAGAAATGTTTATCTTTTTAATACCTTTAAACACCAAGTATAGCTCATTTCAAAATAGGCCACCATATTATATTTGGTTCTGTTATGTAGAATGCAAATGAATAATTATGTGATCTTCCAAGACATTGATTCAGCTTTGATCTAATTTTACTAAAGGAGCACCGCTGTGAGAAGTGGCAGAGCAATGCACCCGCTGCACCGAACAAGCTCATTGAAGCACACTTAGCCTACACTTTTGCCTCGCACAAAATTTGGTGCATGATTGTTTGGTTGCGGGATGCGGGACAAAAAAACTATTCAATTATATGAATTTGTGTATTGTGCATGTAGCCTCCCAAACAAGAACATTTAAAAAGTATACATTTATTTTTTAAATACTTGGCCATTTGGAGGAAATTAGCTGCTAGGTGTTGGCAGTGAATTAGTATTGGATAAATAATGAGTAGGGGGAGTGGTAACAGTATAACAGCATAGTACTCACCCTGTGAGGTAGGGTTGCGTAGAGAGTCCTGCCAGCTGCCCTTCTTTGGAGAAAGACTGCTGTTGTTGTTCAGTGAGTCCTGAGAGAGAGAGAAAAAGAGTGAGGTCAGCATAATTTACCAAATCAGAGGAGAGCAGAATGCAAAGTTTGGTGTTAAATGTGATAAGGTTGGAGGTTGAGTGTGTGCGTGCATGTGTACCTGTGAGACAGTGGTGGTGAGGTTGAGGGTGGTGGGCCGGCTCTTCAGCGTGCCAAGGGTGGGGGAAGATGGAGGGGAAGCGGTGGGGGAGGGAGGAGCGTCAGGATCCACCTCGTCTTCATCTTCCTCTTCCTCATCCTCCTCATCCTCGTCATCGATCATCTCAAACTCCTGGAAGTCGTCCTGGAAGGAGCAGACCGGGTGGTGCATATCGCTCTTCTCCAGAATCAGACAGTCCTGACAGAGAGATAGACAGATAGAGAGAGAGAGCGAGAGAGAATAAAAAGGGAACAAAAGCAACAACCCCAGAGTCACCTTGCAATAATTTTCAGAGAAAGGTGTGGGACAGGCAAACCCATAGCAGCCTACAAGAAGAATATAACACAACATTCTGTAATCATGCACTGCAGTATACGTATCAGCGTTCAAACACACATCAAAGCACTGCAATCAACAGAGAAGAAGTGACTCCGGGATGCTGGCCTGCTAGGCAGAGTTGCAAAGAAAAGCCATATCTCAGACTGACCAATAAAAATAAAAAATTAAGATGGGCAAAAGAACACAGACACTGGACAGAGATATGGCTTTTTCTTTGCAACTCGTCTCTTCACTGTTGACGTTGAAACGGGTGTTTTGCGGGTACTATTTAATAACTTCTTAGGGCTAGGCCCCTTTTTTCTCAATTTCCATCTGAATGACGTGCCCAAAGTAAACTGCCTGTTGCTCAGGCCCTGATGCCAGGATATGTATATAATTGGTACAATTGGAAAGAAAACACTTTGATGTTTGTAGAAATGTTAAAATAATGTAGGAGAATATAACACAATAGATATGGTAGGCAAAAATCTAAAGAAAAAAACGGAAGACCATCCTCTTAGAAAGGCAAGTAAAAGGTCATATAGAAAATTAGCTACCTGGATACAATTCCTATGGCTTCCACAGGGTGTCAGCAGTCTATGTTCAAGGTTTCAGGCTTGTAACTTCAAAAACGAATAAGAAATATCAGTTTTAGTACAGGGACACAGTCTTGGAATTTGTGTTTGCACACGCCATGAAGACCGGACGCACCTGCTAAAATTGGTTTCCAATTGAACATACTTCTTTCCATAAGAAATATTATAGTTTGATTACATTTTAGCATATCTGAGGAGTAGATAGAAATGTATTTTGACTTGTTGAAGCAAAGTTTATGGGTAGATTTTTGGATTCATTTTTCTGCAAGTTGAACGAGTGGATTACTCAAATCGATGGGGCCAAGTAAACATACTTTTTGGGGTATAAAGAAGGATTTTATCTAACAAAACAACACTACATGTTATAGCTGGGACCCTTTGGATGACAAATGAGAGGAAGATTTTCAAAAAAGTAAGTGAAAATGTCAGTTATTTTTGAATGTATGAAACCTGTGCCAGTGGAAAAAATATTTTGATGTGGGGTGCAATCGCATGGCATGTTTTCATTGTAATAGCTACTGTAAATCAAACAGTGCCATTAGATTAACAAGAATTTAAGCTTTCAGCCGGTATAAGACACTTATATGTACCTAAATGTTTAATACATGTGACAGACACTGTACATTTTATCTGAGCAAGTCCATGACATAGCCTACTGTACAAGAGATACTTCACATTTTTTATGGCCGATTGCTTTTTATTAGTAGAAAATAATATATGTGATCTACACTTTTATATTATCTAGTAATATTTTTGTCATATTGATAGTGTATTTATGATATTATAATGTACTCATAACAGTGAGGACATCTAAACATTGACATATGACATCATTTATCTACAGTAAAACATCACCAGATCAATCAGAAGAGGTCATGATAACCCAAATAAATTGAACGACTTGTTAAGGGATTTTTTCAATAAAAAATGACTAATTATGTATACATTTCAATCAGGACTGACTAAACAGAATACTATTATGTTACTGTATAGATGTATGAATTTTCTTTTAATCCTAGTACTGAATATAATGTGTGTAAGTATAATCAAGAATTAAAACAATGACTGTCTGTTCCTTGGTAGAAACTAATGAACTTATCGTCAGACTGGCTAGAATACCTATCTACACAGGAAGACCTTGGCTTGGTCATAAATTATCTAAATTGGGGATAGAGACGATGTAGGAAGGCTTGAGAACTACACTGCCATTGTACCGGAGTGGAGGAGAGACGGGACAGTTCGAAACCTAATGATGTCATTTTCAGTTTATAACCTGTTGTAAATTGTATCATGTTCAGTACTCTCGAGAATAAACGCTAGTGCTTGATTATGAGACTGGTCTTCGCCCATTTTATGCAAATAAGTTTCTTACAAATCCTTAGAAATGGGTGTATTAATTGAATTGGGTATTAAACATATAGGAATTGAATTCCTCTATCACGACTACAATCTGATCCTTGATGACAGTGGAGAGAGTGGACAACTATAAATATGACTGTGTGTGTTTGTGTGCGTCTTTTGAGGAGCGATCCCCAGTTCTCAGGTTCCCAAGGAGATCCCTCCTAGTGGGTACAGACAGAGCTGACATTCCCTCCTGTTACTACAAGCCTTTCAGGCAGCTTGGCGGAAGCAGAACCCTTCTGCTGACTGGGGGAAACCAGAGGGATATTATGAATGAGTTCACCTCTTTCTGTCTCAAGGATAGGAGACAACATCATTACGTCCAGATAAATTAAAAGATTCTGCAGTGTCGGTCACAAGTATTCTGCTAATGGACATGCACATAGATCTGACTTTCAGCTCAGGGTTGTTTCTGATCTAAATACTAGCTATATTGCTTACTGAAAAGTTCAGTGATCCTGAATGTAACCTGGTTTAACAGGGTTGGGTTTTCTGATAGAGGGAGAGTGAGAAAGAGAGAGAGAGAGCAGCCTTCTCTAATGAACATGGCTAAAACAGAGGCTGTTAGCCATAACACAACAGCACAGCAAGAAGCCCATCACAGCTCATATGGGCTGAGTTAAGCTTCCGTAAATGGAACGTAATTCCATTTTGATGCGCTTTCCTCTCTATGAGTATTCTGACCTTGAACTTCATCATGAGAACAGCATGCTATTCACCTGGTATTTGTTCGGAGGGGAGATATAAGAAATGAATAAGTGGCGGAGGTGTGTCCACAGATACACAGTATTCTGACCTTGTATCATTTTAAATATTAGCCACTATCAGGAGCCACCGTCAGTAATACCACATACATTTATAACTGTCACTTTAGTGTTAGTTTCTTCAATTTGTAGCTTATATTTTGCATCATTCCATTTCATTCTGATTATCTTTCTTTCCTCTCAGGTCTGTGTAGTTGTTCCTGAGGATCGCTAGCATTAGTGGACCATATTAGGCAACGTTGTACAATAATATGGGACATGTAGCCTATTTGAATCATTATGGAAGTCAGACCACACATAGCAGGTTAAACCTGGAGCCTGGTGCACGGTTCACCATGACTGGACCATTGTCATACAGTTCCATGATTAGTAAGGATTAGGGTATATTTATAGGATTATTGTTCAACCCCTATTATACACTTTTCCCCACCTTCTAATATTTCATGGATTGAACTTTAATATGACAACTTCCAGGATGAATCAAACCACTGTATTTTGTATTCATCACTATTCAGTATTTAGTGTGTAAAGGCTCTCCAAACCATATTTTTAATGACTCATACATACTTTCCTAACTCCAAAATGTGCCTAAATAACCTACAATATGAGAGTATTTTTACGTTTACCAGTTGGTGCTGAAACGGAGACGAATATGTATATAACCTCAGCAAAAAAAGAAACGTCCTCTCACTGTCAACTGTGTTTATTTTCAGCAAACTTAACATGTGTAAATATTTGTATGAACATAACAAGATTCAAGATCCGGGCTCTTCGTGGGCCATGGCAGAACACTGACATTCCTGTCTTGCAGGAAATCACGCACAGAACGAGAAATATGGCTGGTGGCATTGTCATGATGGAATGTCATGTCAGGATAAGCTTGCAGGAAGGGTACCACATGAGGGAGGAGGATGTCTTCCCTGTAAAGCACAGCGTTGAGATTGCCTGCAATGACAACAAGCTCAGTCCGATGATGCTGTGATACACCGCCCCAGACCATGACGGACCCTCCACCTCGATCCCGCTCCAGAGTACCTGCGTCGGTGTAATGCTCATTCCTTCGACGATAAACACGAATCCGACCATCACCCCTGGTGAGATAAAACCACGCCTCGTCAGTGAAGAGCACTTTGTTGGCGACGTTGTTGCCGCTGATGTCTATTGAGGACCTGTGTTACAGCAGACCTGCAAGTCCTCAATCAAAGTCTCTCTCAGCCTATTGTGGACAATCTGAGCACTGACGGCGACGACAGAGATGGCCTCCTCGCTTCGCGATCCTAGGAAGCTATGCAGTATTTCGATTTTTCATGTGTTATTTCTTACATTGTTACCCCAGGAAATATGAGGTTTTATTAAATACAGTCGGGAGGAACTATTGGATATAAGAGCAACGTCAACTCACCAACATTACGACCAGGAATACGACTTTCCCGAAGCGGATCCTCTGTTTGGTCCATTACCTGGGCACATCGCGCACCGCTCCCGAGCATACTACTCGCCAATGTCCAGTCTCTTGACAACAAGATAGATGAAATCCGAGCAAGGGTTGCCTTCCAGAGAGACATCTGGGATTGTAACGTTCTTTGTTTCATGGAAAGGTGGCTCACTCGGGATACGTCATCAGAGTTGGTACAGCCACCTGGCTTCTTCACGCATAGCGCCGACAGAAACAAATATCTCTCTGGTAAGAAGAAGGGCGGGGGTGTATGCCTTATGATTAACGAGACATGGTGTGATCATAACAACATACAGGAACTCAAGTCATTCTGTTCACCTGACCTAGAATTCCTTACAATCAAATGCCGACAGCATTATCTACCAAGAGAATTCTCTTCAATCATAATCACAGTCATGTATATCCCACCCCAATCAGACACATCGACGGCCCTGAAAGAACTTCATTTGACTCTATCTAAACTGGAAGCCACACAAGGCTCCCTAAATTTTATCAGCATATCGAATGCGCGACCCGGGCTGGCAAAACCCTGGATTATTGTTATTCTAACTTCAACGACGCATATAAAGCCCTCCCCCGCCCTCCTTTCGGAAAATCTGACCACGACTCCATTTTGTTGCTCCCAGCCTATAAACAGGAAGCGCCCGTGTTCAGGTATGTTCAACGCTGGTTCGAACAATCGGATTCCACGCTTCAAGATTGCTTCGATCACGTCGACTGGGATATGTTCCGCATAGCGCCGGACAATAACATTGATGAATACGCTGATTTGGTGAGAGAGTTTATTAGCAAGTGCATCGGTGATGTTGTACCCACAGCGTCTATTAAAACATTCCCCAACCAGAAACCGTGGAATGATGGCAGCATTCGCGCAAAACTGAAAGCGCGAACCACTGCTTTTAATCAGGGCAAGGTGACCGGAAACATGACCGAATACGAACAGTCTAGCTATTCCCTCCACAAGGCAATCAAACAAGCTAAGCATCAGTATAGAGACAAAGTAGAGTCACAATTTCAACGGCTCAGACACGAGAGGTATGTGGCAGGGTCTACAGTCAATCACGGACTACAAAAGGAAAACCAGCCCTGTCGCGGACCACGATGTCTTGCTCCCAGATAAACTGAACAACTTCTTTGCTCGTTTTGAGGACAACACAGTGCCACTGACACGGCCCGCCACCAAAACCTGCAGACTCTCCTTCACTCACTTCCGTCATCATGAAGTGCTTTGAGAGACTAGTCAAGGACCATATCAACACCACCCTTCCTGACACACTAGACCCACTCCAATTTGCTTACCACCCCAATAGATCCACAGACGACGCAATCGCAATCACACTGCCCTAACCCATGTGGACAAGAGGAATACCTATGTAAGAATGCTGTTCATTGACTACAGCTCAGCATTTAACACCATAGTACCCTCCAAACTCGTCATTACCCTGGGTCTCGACCCCGCCCTGTGCAACTGGGTCCTGGACTTCCTGACGGGCCGCCCCCAGGTGGTGAGGGTAGGTAACAACATCTCCACCCCGCTGATCCTCAACACTGGGGCCCCACAAGGGTGCGTTCTCAGCAGTCTCCTGTACTCCCTGTTCACCCATGACTGGGTGGCCATGCACGCCTCCAACTCAATCATCAAGATTGCAGACGACACTACAATGGTAGGCTTGATTACCAACAACGACGAGACAGCCTACAGGGAGGAGGTGAGGGCCCTCGGAGTGTGGTGTCAGGAAAATAACCTCACACTCAATGTCAACAAAACAAAGGAGATGATCGTGGACTTCAGGAAACAGCAGAGGGAGCCGCCCCCTATCCACATCGACAGGACAGTAGTGGAGAAGGTGGAACGTTTAAAGTTCCTCGGCGTACACATCACGGACAAACTGAAATGGTCCACCCACACAGAAAGCGTGGTGAAGAAGGCGCAGCAGCACCTCTACAACCTTAGGAGGCTGAAGAAATGTGGCGTGTCAACAAAAACACTCAAACTTCTACAGATGCACAATCGAGAGCATCCTGTCGGGCTGTATCACCGCCTGGTACGGCAACTGCTCCGCCCACAACCATAAGGCTCTCCAGGGAGTAGTGAGGTCTGCACAACGCATCACCGGGGGCAAACTCCCTGCCCTCCAGGACACCTACACCACCCAATGTCACAGGAAGGCCATAAAGATCATCAAGGACAACAACCACCCGAGCCACTGTCTGTTCACCCCGTTATCATCCAGAAGGCGAGGTCAGTACAGGTGCATCAACGTGGGGACCGAGAGACTGAAAACAGCTTCTATCTCAAGGCCATCAGACTGTTAAACAGCCATCACTAACATTCAGTGGCTGCTGCCAACATACTGACTCATCTCTTGCCACTTTGATAATGAAATATTGATGTAATAAATGTTAGGTTAGATTACTTGTTAGATATTACTGCATGGTCAGAACTAGAAGCACAAGCATTTCGCTAGACTCGCATTAACATCTGCTAACAATGTGTATGTGACAAATTTGATTTGATTTGTGCGTTCCTGGTGTAACTCGGGCAGTTGTTGTTACCATCCTGTACCTGTCCCGCAGGTGTGATGTTCGGTTGTACAGATCCTGTACAGGTGTTGTTACACGTGGTCTGCCACTGCGAGGATGATCAGCTGTCCCTTCTGTCTACCTGTAGCGCTGTCTTAGGTATCTCACAAGTACAGACACTGCAATTTATTGCCCTGGCCACATCTGCAGTCCTCATGCCTCCTTGCAGCATGCCTAAGGCACGTTCATGCAGCTTAGCAGGGACCCTGGGCATCTTTCTTTTGGTGTTTTTTAGAGTCAGTAGAAAGGCCTCTTTAGTGTCCTAAGTTTTCATAACTGTGACCTTAATTGCCTACTGTCTGTAAACTGCTAGTCTTAACAACATTTCCACAGGTCCATTAATTGTTTATGGTTCATTGAACAAGCATGGGAAACAGTGTTTAAACCCTTTACAATGAAGATCTGTGAAGTTATTTGGATTTTTACAAATTATCTTTTCAAAGTCAGAGTCCTGAAAAAGGGATGTTTCTTTTTTTTCTGAGTTTATTTAGATGGCTTTCATGTATCCCTATAACCTGAACCCGTGTTCTTTCTATGTATGGTAGTTTGTCGACAAAATTATAATTAAAAAGGTACACCGTATTTAAATGGATGCCTTAAGATAAATGCACTGAAAACCCTATTGAATAAAACTCCACACAAATATCTGTTGGCCAGCAAGTGGGAATGTTTTCAGCGGCTTAATTAAATGTATTCAGCAGGTGCAAGGGAACCACGCCTATAAAGCCTGCTTACGCACCTGCATAATGTAAGTCTGAATACCAACTACTGAGAAGACCGTATCAAAGGCGTACATTTTCTAAGTCAGAATCAGGCCCATAGAGCACAGCTAATAGGGAAAATACCTATATTGAACCTCAACAGGAACAACAGCTACAATGGAATACTCTACCTAGCTCCCATTTACAGCTATAAAAATACGACTACAAATCACAATATAGATTGTGTTGCATTGGGTTACGACTGAGAGCAGTCTGCTGGCATACACCTGGCTGGCTGGTAGTGTGTTTCTCTGCTGTGTTTTTGGGAGTGTGTTCTTGTTTCAGAATAAACCCTGGATCCACAGGCTAAGAGGAGCATGATTAGACTTCCAGACTCTCAGCTCTCATTTAGGGGAGGGTAGGCATGATTTGAAATGTTGGAGCTAACTGAAGCAGCTCTCTATATTTATATTGTTGGAAGGAGAAAATTGCTATAATATTTGTTAATGTGTTAGTTTGCTTTGTGTCACATTATCGGTTCATCACATTCTACGAGTATATATCCAATAACAGGAAACCAAACTCACATATTCATATTAAATCTATGTAAATTCTAAAACAGATGGATTAATAGTGATTACCTCCTGATTGATCAATATCATCTAGTCACTGGTGATTGATTAATAATCCTAATGGCTTTTCTCATCGCCCTAATTATATCTCTAACACCAGCAATGATGTCATTAATTTTCTGTAAATTAGTGCACATAGAGGAGAGATCTACCAGAGTACAGTATCTGAGAGACACAGACCCACTGACCGTATTTGTCTTCTACCGCTTTGCTATGTCATACTATGAATAATGCATATAAGCAGGGGCATTAATCACTGTTAGAGAGAGAGAGATGGAGAGATAAGTAAGAACAGGGAAGAAAAGGAAAATATAAAGTACCTTCATGAAGTATTCATACGTTTTGTTGTTGTGATACATCCTGAATTCTAAATTGATTAAACCATTTTTTTTCTCACCCATCTACACACAATACCCCATAATTACAAAGTGAAAACATGTATTGAAAATGAATTACAGAAATATCTAATTTACACAAGTCAAAACTTTGTGGATGCACCTTTGGCAGCAATTACAGCTGTGAGTCTTGCTGTGAGTGTTTAAGAGCTTTCCACACCTGAATTGTTCAACATTTACCCATTATTATTTTCAAAATTCTTCAAGCTCTGTCAAATTGGGTGTTTGATCATTTTTTAAACATTTTTTTGTATTTATTTTTTATGTACCCCGAAGCATACAACATACAATATACTTGCAGCAAACCCGCTAAACAATTACACCATACTAGTCATCCAACAGACTCTCATTCAGAGCAATACACAGAAGTATCCAGGGTCAACGCCCTGCTCAAGGGAACATTGACAGATCTCCCACCAGGCCCAAAAAAACGTGAACCCGAACCCTCCAAGATCACCCCACAGTTCCCCAATAGCTGTCCTTCAACCATCCGAGACCCCTCCCACAGCTCCCCCCAAGATTTTTAAATAAAATAAAAAATAAAAATAATTCCATTCCATTCCACACCCCCAAGCACCAACAACCAAGAAAATGAACTAAAGAGAAAAAAGAAAAAACAGAAGAAAACAGCAAACAATAATGTAAAAAACAACATTTTTTTAAAGCAAAGGACAACTAAAGTCAACATCAATGCCAACTCTATATGTTTGTGTGCATGTCTGGCACTATTACATGTATGTGTGTGTTCTTGTATGCGTTTATTCGAATGAGAGCGTGTGCATATGCATGTGTACAAACACCTGCATGGCATCAGCCTCAGGCAAACCGGCATTAGCTGTAAAACACTGTGACTTTATTTTTTACTTTTATCTTCGACCATCATTGTATCTCAAGCACAGTAACTCCACTCCCACTTGTCTCCATTTCCACATCCCAACCCCCAGCTTCCCTCAGCCCATGCCATCTATCTCTGCTGGCCACCCTCTTCGGATTTTTACGCAACATATATCTTTCAACTATGCTGTGATGTTTAACGTACAATGTCAATCTATCTAATCGAATAGAAACTACATATTGCGAGTTGAAGATAAATAATTTTACTAAAAGTATTAGTATATTAGTAATTGACTGACCCGGTCTCTCCAGTTCTCCTAACAGTACTATTTCTAGGGTCAATTTTAGATCAATGCTATGCATTTTCAGCCATTCCTGAACCTAAGACCAGAAACAGGCTACCTAAGGGCAATACCAAAATAAATGGTTTAGAATAATTTTAGCTGAAAAATATGAAGTCTTTAATCTTGCGTTGTTTTACATATCAACTCATACACCCTGTACCATGGAATTGGTACATCAAAAATCTCTTCCCAACTATTTTGCAATCTGTATGGGACAGTTGTCAACATCCTAGTCCTCAAATTAAACTGGTATACTTTCCTATTTATGCTCTTTTTATTCCACTGACAGTTTTGATCCTTTATATTGGGCAGACAGACCAGTTCCCTACCTCCTCCCGCTGCCACCTGCCTCCTCCAGTTTTGATCCTTTATATTGGGCAGACAGACCATTTCCCTACCTCCTCCCGCTGCCACCTGCCTCCTCCAGTTTTGATCCTTGATATTGGGCAGACAGACCAGTTCCCTACCTCCTCCCGCTGCCACCTGCCTCCTCCAGTTTTGATCCTTTATATTGGGCAGACAGACCAGTTCCCTACCTCCTCCCGCTGCCACCCGCCTCCTCCAGTTTTGATCCTTTATATTGGGCAGACAGACCATTTCCCTACCTCCTCCCGCTGCCACCTGCCTCCTCCAGTTTTGATCCTTTATATTGGGCAGACAGACCAGTTCCCTGCCTCCCCCAGCTGCCACCTGCCTCCTCCAGTTTTGATCCTTTATATTGGGCAGACAGACCAGTTCCCTACCTCCTCCCGCTGCCACCCACCTCCTCCAGTTTTGATCCTTTATATTGGGCAGACAGACCATTTCCCTACCTCCTCCCGCTGCCACCTGCCTCCTCCAGTTTTGATCCTTTATATTGGGCAGACAGACCAGTTCCCTACCTCCTCCCGCTGCCACCTGCCTCCTCCAGTTTTGATCCTTTATATTGGGCAGACAGACCAGTTCCCTACCTCCTCCCGCTGCCACCTGCCTCCTCCAGTTTTGATCCTTTATATTGGGCAGACAGACCAGTTCCCTACCTCCTCCCGCTGCCACCTGCCTCCTCCAGTTTTGATCCTTTATATTGGGCAGACAGACCAGTTCCCTACCTCCTCCCGCTGCCACCTGCCTCCTCCAGTTTTGATCCTTGATATTGGGCAGACAGACCAGTTCCCTACTTCCTCCCGCTGCCACCTGCCTCCTCCAGTTTTGATCCTTTATATTGGGCAGACAGACCAGTTCCCTACCTCCTCCCGCTGCCACCTGCCTCCTCCAGTTTTGATCCTTTATATTGGGCAGACAGACCAGTTCCCTACCTCCTCCCGCTGCCACCCGCCTCCTCCAGTTTTGATCCTTTATATTGGGCAGACAGACCAGTTCCCTACCTCCTCCCGCTGCCACCTGCCTCCTCCAGTTTTGATCCTTTATATTGGGCAGACAGACCATTTCCCTACCTCCTCCCGCTGCCACCCGCCTCCTCCAGTTTTGATCCTTTATATTGGGCAGACAGACCAGTTCCCTACCTCCTCCCGCTGCCACCTGCCTCCTCCAGTTTTGATCCTTTATATTGGGCAGACAGACCAGTTCCCTACCTCCTCCCGCTGCCACCTGCCTCCTCCATTTTTGGGGTAATGCTGTAATCAATTAGTCGTACTCTTGGATTGAGCAGACCTTCCTGTACAATTCTGATAACTCCATGAAGAACAGAACTCCACCATTACAATTTACAATATCATTTAAGAACAAAATACACTTTTCAAACATCTTTCCCATAAATACTGGGATTTTATCAACCAGCACATTTGAGTTCAGCCATAATATTTGTTGTAACATTTGTTCTATCATTTCAGGGGGATGAAATTGAAATTGTAGCCAGCTCTGCAATGCTTGTTTGAAAAAGAGAGATACTTTGAAAAAAGTATAATTTTTTTCATCGAAAATGTGACATGGCAATCTGCACAAAGGCTAAATGGCAATTTTTTGACAATTGATGAGCTTTTCTTAGTAATCTACTTGAGAACCAATTAGGGTTCAAGTAAAAGTTTTGAATAAGTGACACTTTAAGAGAGAGGTTTAGCGTTTTTTTATTTTATAATCTCAACCCACCCAATTTATATTCATTATATAGATAGGCACACTTTATTTTGTCTGGTTTAGCGTCCCATATAAAGCTAAATATTTTTTTTGCTCATATGATTTGGAAAAAGGAATCATCAGGAGTAGGCAGCGCCATAAGTAAGTGAGTAAAGTGAGATATGACTAAGGAGTTAATCAGGGCAATTTTTCCATAAATAGAAAGGTACAGTGCCTTGGAAAAGTATTCATCCCCCTTGGCGTTTTTCCTATTTTGTTGCATGACAACCTGTAATTTAAATTGATTATTTGGATTTCATGTAACAGACATACACAAAATAGTCCAAATTGGCGAATTGAAATGAAAAAAGTAACTTGTTAAAAAAAAATCTTCTAAAAAAATAAAAAGGGATGTGTACATATGTATTCACCCCCTTTCTATGAAGACCCTAAATAAGATCTGGTGCAACCAATTACCTTCAGAAGTCACATAATTAGTTAAATAAAGTCTACCTGTGTGCAATCTAAGTGTCACATGATCTCAGTATATATACACCTGTTCTGAAAGGCCCCAGAGTCTGCAACACCACTAAGCAAGGGGCACCACACCAAGCAAGCGAAACCATGAAGACCAAGAATCTCTCCAAACAGGTCAGGGACAAAGTTGTTAAGAAGTACAGATCAGGGTTGGGTATATAAAAAAATATCAGAAACTTTGAACATCCCACGGAGCCCCATGAACAACATTATCAAAAATGGAGAGAATATGGCACCACAACAAACCTGCCAAGAGAGGGCCACCCAACAAACCTCACAGACCAGGCAAGGAGGGCATTAATCAGAGAGGCAACAAAGAGACCAAAGATAACCCTGAAGGAGCTGCAAAGCTCCACAGCGGGAGATTGGAGTATCTCTCCATAGGACCACTAAGCTGTACACTCCACAGAGCTGGGCTTTACAGAACTGGCCAGAAAAAAGCCATTGCTTAAATATAAAAATAAGCCAAAAGGCATGTGGGAGATTCCCCAAACATATGGAAGAAGGTACTCTGGTCAGATGAGACAAAAATGTAGCTTTTTGGCCATCAAGGAAACCGTAATGTCTGGCGCAAACCCAACACCTCTCATCACTCCGAGAACACCATCCACCACAGGGAAGCATGGTTGTGGCAGCATCGTGCTGTGGGGATGTTTTTCATCGGCAGGGCCTGGGAATTGAAGGAATGATGGATGCCTGTAAATACAGGGAAATTTTTGAGGGAAACCTGTTTCAGTCTTCCAGAGATTTGAGACTGGGACGGAGGTTCACCTTCCAAAAGGACAATGACCCAAAGCATACTGCTAAAGCAAGACTTGAGTGGTTTAAGGGGAAACATTTAAATGTCTTGGAATGGCCTAGTCAAAGCCCAGACCTGAATCCAATTGAGAACATGTGGTATAACTTAAAAATTGCTGTACACCAGTGGAACCCATCCAACTTGAAGGAGCTGGAGCAGTTTTGCCTTGAAGAATGGGAAAGAATCCCAGTGGCTAGATGTTCCAAGCTTATAGAGACAAGAGACTTGCAGCTGTAATTGCTGCAAAAGCTGGCTCTACAAAGTATTGGCTTTGGGGGGTGAATAGTTATGCATGCTCAAGTTTTCTGTTTTTTTGGTCTTATTTCTTGTTTGTTTCACAATAAAAAATATTTTGCATCATTTATATAGATTAATGAGCCAAATCTCTTTTTCGTCCACTTTCATATTCAACAAGATCCACCTTCCTTGCGAATCATTCCTGACTATTTGCTTATTCAGATTGAAATTTTTGTTAATTAATATCATCAAATTTTGAGTTCCTTTGTCCATGACAGAAAATTATTTCACCACCCCATTTTCCAACTTTATTTAAGGATGTAGAGTGAGTTTCCTGTAAACAGTATATGTTATATTGCTTTTATTTTAGCCACGTAAAAACTGATCTTTTTTATAATCTGCTAAACCATTACAATTCTAACTGGCTATACTTATTTCACCCTTTACCATAACTAGATACTATTCTCAGTCTAAATTGACCATAATTGGTGCTTGTAAAGTTACTGCCATCAGAGGTATTATGACGGTCAAAATTAGAGCTTACAAATGTCAAATATTTAGAATTCAAGAAAAAGGTTTATTGCAATATTTGTTTTATTCCCTTGCCTGTTTGCCTGTGAGCCAATGCCACAGATGTTAAAAAATTGAGTCAACCTATTATGTGTGTAGAAAATCTGAGTAGGTTGATGTTGTTAAGATGCAAGTATTGGAAAGAAGTGTCTTAAGTGGGTTGTATGTAACTGTGATGGATTGAAATGTTTTGCTGTCTGAATACACCTATACAGAACCCCTGGGAATAGTTCAACTTGGTTAAAGCTTATCTAGTGTCCGTGAGTTATAACAGATGGCGTTGTCGGCAGGATTCATCACGATTTGTAGTCAAACCAAAAGGTCCAGATCAGTGGAGCAGAGCTGGCAACAAACAAGGTAGGCTAGTTCCTATATCTGTTTCCACTCATTTTGACATCTTGGGAAAATGAGAATCGTTGGCTGAACTAATTATGGGATACGGACCTGGAGAGCCTAAGTTTAATTCTATAGGCCCATTGTGTGATGACCGGTCGTAGCTTTGTGGTATATGCTAGTACCATATAAGTATATAGTAAGTCCCGAGCAGGATGGATCCTGTGGAGGGTAAGTCTTCTAGTGAGTAAGTCCCGAGCAGAATAGATCTGTGGAGGGTAAATCTCATGAGTGCCGAGGAGGATAGTTCCTGTGGAGGGTATAATTTCAAGAGTAAGTCCCGAACAGAATAGATCTGTGGAGGGTTAATCTGCTTGGGACCAAGCAGGATAGTTCCTGTGGAGAATCTCATAGATAAAGTCCCGAGCATAAAGCCTGTGGAGTGTAAAATCTAATAGAGAGGGGAAGTCCTCGAATCCCACCGTACCTTCTCCGCTGTGCAATCCGGTTTCCGAGCCAGTCACGGGTGCACCTCAGCCACGCTCAAGGTACTAAACGATATCATAACCGCCATCGATAAAAGACAGTACTGTGCAGCCGTCTTAATCGACCTGGTCAAGGCTTTCGACTCTGTCAATCACCATATTCTTATCGGCAGACTCAGTAGCCTCGGTTTTTCTAATGACTGCCTTGCCTGGTTCACCAACTACTTTGCAGACAGAGTTCAGTGTGTCAAATCGGAGGGCATGTTGTCCGGTCCTCTGGCAGTCTCTATGGGGGTACCACAGGGTTCAATTCTCGGGCCGACTCTTTTCTCTGTATATATCAATGATGTTGCTCTTGCTGCGGACAATTCCCTGATCCACCTCTACGCAGACGACACCATTCTGTATACTTCCGGCCCTTCCTTGGACACTGTGCTATCTAACCTCCAAACGAGCTTCAATGCCATACAACATTCCTTCCATGGCCTCCACCTGCTCTTAAACGCTAGTAAAATCAAATGCATGCTTTTCAACCGTTCGCTGCCTGCACCCGCATGCCCGACTAGCATCACCACCCTAGATGGTTCCGACCTAGAATATGTGGACATCTATAAGTACCTAGGTGTCTGGCTAGACTGCAAACTCTCCTTCCAGACTCATATCAAACATCTCCAATCCAAAATCAAATCTAGAGTCTGCTTTCTATTTCGCAAAAAGCCTCCTTCACTCACGCCGCCAAGCTTACCCTAGTAAAACTGACTATCCTACCGATCCTCGACTTCGGCGATGTCATCTACAAAATGGCTTCCAATACTCTACAAAGCAAACTGGATGCAGTTTATCACAGTGCCATCCGTTTTGTTACTAAAGCACCTTATACCACCCACCACTGCGACCTGTATGCTCTAGTCGGCTGGCCCTCGCTACATGTTCGTCGCCAGACCCACTGGCTCCAGGTCATCTACAAGTCTATGCTAGGTAAAGCTCCGCCTTATCTCAGTTCACTGGTCACAATGGCATCACCCACCCGTAGCACGCGCTCCAGTAGGTGTATCTCACTGATCATCCCTAAAGCCAAAACCAAATTTGGCCGCCTTTCCTTCCAGTTCTCTGCTGCCTGCGACTGGAACGAATTGCAAACATCTCTGAAGTTGGAGACTTTTATCTCCCTCACCAACTTTAAACATCTGCTATCTGAGCAGCTAACCGATCGCTGCAGCTGTACATAGTCCATCGTTATATAGCCCACCCAATTTACCTACCTCAGCCCCATACTGTTTTTACTTTATTTACTTTTCTGCTCTTTTGCACACCAGTATCTCTACCTGCACATGTTCATCTGATCATTTATCACTCGTGTTAATCTGCTAAATTGTAATTATTCACTCCTATGGCCTATTTATTGCCTACCTCCTCATGCCTTTTGCACACAATGTATATAGATAATTATTTTTCTACTATGTTATTGACTTGTTTATTGTTTACTCCATGTGTAACTCTGTGTTGTTGTCTGTTCACACTGATATGCTTTATCTTGGCCAGGTCGCAGTTGCAAATGAGAACTTGTTCTCAACTAACCTACCTGGTTAAATAAAGGTGAAATAAAAAAGAAATAAAAAATCCTGTGGAGAGTAAAACAATAGTGTAACGGTATATAGACCCGTAAGGGCAAAAGGCCCAGTAGCAGTGGCCATGAGAGCACAGGGTGTGAGTGTGTGTGAAAGAGGTTGGTTTTGCCCTATGGGGAGAGGGCGCGATGAGAGAGGATGTGGGTTATCAATAATAGGGATATTTGAGGAAGTACATAAAGTCCTGTCCATATTCTCCAGTAATAGATTTGCAGACGTTTATGGCATTGGTTATAATACAAGGTATTAAGTGCCATGACCAATGAATTATTATCCGGGGAAGTGTGTAGTGCTATCTTAAAAACAGTTTATTTATTTATTTTTTATTTCACCTTTATTTAACCAGGTAGGCTAGTTGAGAACAAGTTCTCATTTGCAACTGCGACCTGGCAGTTAATAGAAGGAGTGTATTATAGACGTGAAGAAATCTGAAATACCCTGAACACTGTCGGGAGAGTGTTTAGGAAATAATAACTATTGATATGGCAACAAACGGACCCGTTTCTCCCTATAAAATAGAGCTAGCAGAATTTAATAAAGCCATGGAAGTGCTAAGAAACGCAGACGAGCATTCTACCAATTCAGCTGGAATATGGGAAAAAAATTGCAAATTAGATAACAGTGGACAACATTTTCCTGCTGACAGTGAATTCAAATCAAATAAAGAATTCAGGGAGGCAATTATGACTTGGCACAAGGACATAAAACCAGAATCAAAAGCTAAATATACCAACGTTTTGATGTCAGCATTCTATCAACAGAAAATGCATCACGGTAAACCCGGAATGAATACGGGGATAGTAGATTTAATTCAAGACGATGTTTTGAGAGTGGAATATAACTCCGCTCAACTCGCAGACGTGCGAGGGATTAATTGGGCCGTAGAGAAAATTAACTATAGTTTCAATGGCCAGGATAAAACGAAGAAACGTAGTGAAAAAAACATCAAAGTGTAAGGAGATAGCTCCCTGTTTTAGACGTGGGACTATCGGGCATTGGAAGAATGAGTGTATTTTAATTTTATTTTACCTTTATTTTACTAGGCCAATGCTCTAACCACTAGGCTACCCTGCCGCCCCGAGCTGTAAGGTGTAAGGTGATACTGGAACCTAGTGCATTAGCAGGAAATTCAGCTATACAAGCGTTTGCATCTTTTTCAAAAGAGCGACAACTAATAATTTTGAGATTAACAAGAATGGAGAGATTACCAAGAATTTTCACCTAGCGGTGTATAGTCTCTCTGCTCGATCAATAAGTAGTTCATAGAGATTACAGTTTCTATGTGATGGAAGAGGTATGAGATCACATTTTACCTAACTTTTAGTTGAGTACCGATGGGATTTACAAATAGTCCCACTTGATATCCTTTTGCATTGAAACAATCATTAAAAGGGTGTAATGGTATGTTCTGTGTTGGTACAATACGTGGATGATTCGTTAATAGTATCAAAAGACGAAGAAACTCATATGCGAGACCGCACCACATTGGTAGACAATTTGGCAGAACAGGGTCATAAAGCACAACTAGCAAAGCAAGAGGAAACATATTTGGGGGTTTTGAATTCTAAGATCAAGATACACATTACCCGGGATTGGGTAGAAACAATGTGTTCTTTGGCACGGTCAAACACTCCTCGCATGCTCAGGAAAACTCTAGGAGTTTTCAATTTTGTTAGACATTTTATTTCGTCATTCTCTGAAGTTTCTGAGACACGTACAGAGTTGACGAAAGGGGAAAAGGGTCCCCATGAGAGGATAGAGTGGAATCAAGAGTGTGAGGAAGCGTTTGTCGAGTTAAAAAAGCATTTTGTCAAGTGCCAGCATTGGGATTGCCAAATCTAAAATAATCTGTTTTAAAAATGTTGTTAATGAACAGGAGGGACGTTGTGACGCGGTGGTTGCGCAGAGTTGTGGGGGTAGATAGAGACCAGTAATGTACTGGAGTAAATCACTAGACTTGGTGGCAAAAGGAATGCCACCGTGCCTTAGGGCGGTACAGGTGACTGAAATGGTGTTGCATAAAACGGCTTCCATTACAATGGGTCAAAAAGTAGATTTGTATGTTCCACACGCAGTAGCAACCATAGTGAACAGCATGAAAGCACAACATGTTACTAGTGCAAGATGGACAAAATGGGAGTTAACGTTAAATGGGGAAAATCTAAAATTTCATAAGATTGGTGCTTTGAAACCTGCGTTGTTCATGCTTTTGCATGGGGAGGGTGAATCGCATTCATCTGAGCCAGATCAGGTTACTCCAAAACTTAGGCCTGATTTGCAAGAGACAGCATTGGAATTGGGAAAAATATTGTATACAGATGGCTCTAGTCACATGAACACAGAAGAGAAGCGAGTAATGTAATGGGGTAGGCTGGGATGCATTTGGAGTAGCTTTTGATTTCGGTACATTGTGGTCACATCGCGGCATGTTAGCAGCAACAGGAAAACCAATAAAAATGGTCTGGAGGTAGAGGCATTATCAGAAGCATGTCAGTTACCCAGTAAATTAACTTCTCTAGGGTAGGGGGCACTATTTCCACCCCCGGATGAAAAGCATGCCCAAAGTAAACTGCCTGCTACTCAGGCCCAGAAGCTAGGATATGGATATATTGGTAGATTTGGATAGAAAACACTTTTTATTTTTGTAGTTTTATATTCAATGCCATTACAGTATCCATTGATTTAGGACTCAAATTACAGTTCCTATGTGTCGCGAACCGGCTCAAAGCCCGTAACAAAAGGGAGACATTGTGGAGATAAGGAGTAACAAAATATATATTTATTAAATAAGTAACTAAGTATGATATACAATAATGTGTGTAATCAGTAATCAGTAGTGTAAGTGAGTGTTTTGCATGCATGAATGTGATAATGCAGGGTGTTGAAAGATGCTAAAGCAAACAACCAAAAAACCACCAAGAAACACAACAAAATCTATAAAGGTGTCTGCATGGAGAGAGTCTCCTCCATGAATGGGGAAGTGGTGTATTTATCCTGGGAGACACCGGGCCCAGGTGTTTCCCATGTAGCTGACGACCCTCCCAAATCCACCCACCAGCATCCTAATAAGGAAACAACAAAGAGAGAATACGGCAGACAGTGGGAGGGTCGTCACATCCCCCCCATAAAACCGGGGACCAACAAGGACCCCGGAACAAAATATCAGCCTCTGAGTTCCAAATTTACACAGCTTCTGCGCCACAAATTGATGAGGGTTACGTGTTCACACTTACAATTTGCCCCAGCCAACATCCTCCCCAGATCTCAGCAACCTTCGCACAGGAAGCAACATTTAAGAGGAAAGAAGAAAATAAGACCAGGATGGAGCAGACAGGACAGAGAGAACATGACAATACGAAACAATGGTCAGTCACGTAAACATTTAGGAACAGGGCGCATGAGAGAGCGCATCAGCAATCACGTTTTCAGTCCCCCGGATGTGCCGCACATCGAGATGGAATGATTGTAAAAATAAACACCATCGCATTATCCTCTGGTTTGGACACATCATGGACCTCAAAAAAGTGAGGGGGTTATGGTCGGTGTAGACCACAATAGGTACTACCCCCGACCCGACATACACTTCGAAGTGTTGTAGCGCCCAAATGAGTGCTAGCGCTTCCTTTTCAATAACCGAATAGTTCAACTGATAAGTTAAACTTTTTGGAAAAGAAACTAACAGGCCTCTCAACCCCAGACACATCAGCTTGCAACAAAACTGCACCTGCCCCCACATGACTAGCATCCACCTGCAAGGTAAATGACAAATCCACGCGAGGAGCGGCCAGCACCGGAGTTGAGGTAAGCAACCTTTTTGCATCTTCAAAAGCGTGTTGACAACGAGTAGACCAAACGTAAACAGCCTTAGCTTTCAGCATATCTGTCAAGGGAGCGACCACAGTAGAGAAGTTATTACAAAAACAACGGTAATAACCAATCATGCCCAAGAAACGCATCAGTTCCTTTTTAGTAGTTGGTGGTGGAAAAGCATCAATAGCCACCACTTTAGCCCGAACAGGACGCACTTCCCCCTGCCCAACCACTTTTCCAAGGTATGTAACGGTCGCCTGAGAAAACTCACATTTAGCCAGATTGATTGTGAGGCGACCCGCAGCCAGACATTCGAACAAGGCTTGAATACGGGACAGATGTTCTTCCCAAGTATCTGCATATATCACTACATCGTCCAAATAAACAGCGCACCCGGTCAGACCGGCGACAACCCTGTTCATAAGTCGCTGAAAAGTGGCAGGTGCATTACGCAGACCGAAACTCATAACCGAATACAAGTACAGACCAAAGAGTGTAATAAAGGCAGAGATTTCACGTGCCCTAGTCGTCAGTGCCACTGCCAATAGCCTTTTAGGTCAAATTTGCTCACAAACTTAGCTGCACCGACTTGATCAACACAGTCCTCCATCCGAGGAAGAGGAAATGAATCTGGCTTTGTGACACTGTTTAACTTACGGTAGTCCGTACAAAATCGGTTTGTTCCATCCGGTTTACTGACCAAGATACAGGGAGAAGCCCAACTGGAGAAAGAAGGCTCTGCTATCTTACTCTCCAGCATGTACTTGACCTCAGCATCCAGACAACATAGTTTCTCTGAAGAAACTCTATAGAACCGCTGACGAATGGGATCAGCATCTCCAATGTCAATATCATGTTCTATTAAGTTTGTACGTGTAGGTGTATCAGAAAACAAACCTGGAAATCTCTGAATCAGACCAACCATCTCTTTCCGCCCATCAACAGGTAGGTGAGTGAGAAGACTGTCTAAAATATCCAGTGTTTCTGGATTTTTCAATCTACCCTGCAATATACAATCGTCAGGACCAGGAACATCTTCCTCCTCATGCACAGATCTAGCACGACAAGAACCCAAGGAAACAATGGTATCAGCCAATAGAACAGGTTTACCGTCCTCTGTAGAATCCCACTGTTCAGTCTCAGAGGAACGTGCATAATAGGGTTTTAACAGATTTAGATGGCACAACTGGTGTGCTTTCCTCCGTTCTGGAGTGGCAACTAGATACTTTTGCTCAGGGTACTGGCACACCACCGTATATGGACCTTGAAACTTAACTTGAAAAGGAGAACCAACAATTGGCAGCAGAGCAAGAACCTGGTCACCCGGACTAAAGTGACGAGGCTCAGTTCGGCGATCAAATATGCCCTTCATCCTCTCCTGTGAAGATGATAACTTCTCTTTAGCCATTTCACCAGCGGCGTACAGCCGTCGCCGGAAATCACACACATACGATAACAGGGACTGAGGGAGGCTCGGGAGACTTCCAGTCATCCTGGAGAACAGATAAAAGTCCACGCACCCTATGTCCAAACACAAGGTCATTTGGACTGAAACCCGTGCTCTCCTGTGAAACCTCCCTAGCGGCTAACAGTAACCAAGGCAACCCCTCCTCCCAATCCTTATCCATCTCAGTACAATAAGCTCTCAACAAAGACTTAAGTGTTTGATGGAAACGTTCCAGTGCTCCTTGACTTGCGCGTGATAGGCGCTAGACAAATTGTGTTTAATATGGAGCTGTTGAAGAACCTGACTAAACAGATTAGAGGTGAAATTAGATCCTTGATCACTCTGAATGACCTTAGGGATTCCAAACAATGAGAGAAACTGAGTCAAAGCTTTTAACACAGATTTAGTCATGATAGATCGGAGAGGATAGGCAGCAGGAAACCTAGTGGTCTGACACATCACAGTGAACAGGTAACTGCTACCCTTTTTAGAACGAGGCAGAGGACCCACACAGTCAATAATCAGATACTCAAAAGGTTGGCTGAGTACAGGAATAGGAAACAATGGTACTTGTTTAATAGCTTGATTAGGCTTACCAGTTAATTGACAGGTGTGACAAGTTTTGTTAAAATCAGAAACATCCCTCTTTAATCTAGGCCAAAAGAAATGTCTTAATATGCGATTGTAGGTTTTCCTCACCCCCATATGTCCAGCAACGTCGCTGTGAGAAGTTTCCAACACCAAATAGCCATGGGCGACATCTCCCAACTGTTCTACAAGCACAATTTGGTCACGCAACTCCTCCAACGTGGGGTCATCCCGTTGCGCATTGATTAGATCTGAGTGGGTTACAGATAACGGGATAACAGGGATAACAGTGACATACTTTGTATTATTATCATTAGTCAGCGCAGTGACCAGTTCGCCACGGCTCATAGAACATCTCACTGCACATGCAGAGAATACCTCTGGGAAATTCTGTACACTCTCATCAGGAATCCCAACAAATGACGGCTTAGTGGAAACCACTAGAGATGGAAACACGACAAGCCATACACGCTCACCAGCCAAGTTATTCCTAGGCCAACTCCTAGCGTCAGCAACCCGCTCAAACAACGAAAATAATGTCTCGGGGTCCCTTTCATTAGGCAATAACCGTAAGTTCCCAACAATATCAGATGTCTCTGGGGCACGACCAAAAGCGGAACTACCCCTAGGTAAGTCTGGGTCACCTTCCCAAAACAAACTCTCCACTGAGATCTTTCCTTCCCTAACCAACTCTATACGTTCTTGTTGCAACTTGATTTTAGCACGCTCCATATCTTGTTTAAATGCTAATTCCTTTTCATACTTTACACGATCATGCTCTAGCTTCTCACGATCATGCTGCCGATCATGCTCCAGCTGTAACAGAAGCAGTTCTTTCTGCTGTTCAAAAAGAAGGCTACTAGGACTAACCGATGGAATGGCCATTGTAACGTTATGGGGAGACGACAAATCCTCAGCAGAGGCTGGCCCAGTGGTAACTTCAAGAATACCACTCTCCATCAGATTGGCCTTCAATATCAACCTAAATAGAATTCTTTAGACGTTTATCACTAATCTCAACCTTGTAGTGTTCAGCGACCTTCAACAGCTGTTCTTTAGTACCTAAATCTAACAATTCCGCCGATGGAAAGCGAATGAACTCATCTAAATAAGACGCCATAATCACACAAAAAAAATATCGCTCTTCCCCTCTGCTGAGCACACCAGACCACAATCCGAGAATTGACAATCACCCTGAGCACCACAGAAGAGAGATGAGATACGGAGCTTCCCCAAAACCTACAATAACTCAACCCTAGTCTTCGTACAGATTTGCGGTGGGAATTTACGCACTGTAGCCCGCTGGCAAGGAAAAACTCCCCAGCATGCTGGCAAATTCCACCAAGCCACGGATGTGCCCCCGAGACAACTGCTCAGTCCACAGACACCACACAAAAATAACAAACATTAACCCTACCCAAATCTCCCACCGAAGTACACAGCCGATTACGCACCTCAGACTGACGTCCCAACAGAAAGTAGAACCAGAGTTTCCAGGCTAGGCAGGGCCTGGAAACTAACCATTATACTCTCTCCAACACAGCACACAAACCAAAAAACAAAGGCAACCAATACTGGGCCTATGAAACTCAAACAAAATATGCAAACCGAACACGCACCTCCACGGTCTCCCAAACCAATAGTTCAAATATCCCGGATGAACCCCCACTTGTCACGAACCGGCTCAAAGCCCGTAACAAAAGGGAGACAACGTGGAGATAAGGAGTAACAAAATATATATTTATTAAATAAGTAACTAAGTATGATATACAAGTGTGTGTAATCAGTAATCAGTAGTGTAAGTGAGTGTTTTGCATGCATGAATGTGATAATGCAGGGTGTTGGATGATAAAGCAAACAACCAAAAAACCACCAAGAAACACAACAAAATCTATAAAGGTGTCTGCATGGAGAGAGTCTCCTCCATGAATGGGGAAGTGGTGTATTTATCCTGGGAGACACCGGGCCCAGGTGTTTCCCATGTAGCTGACGACCCTCCCAACTCCGCCCACCAGCATCCTAATAAGGAAACAACAAAGAGAGAATACGGCAGACAGAGTGGGAGGGTCATCACACTATGCCTTCCACTAGATGTCAACAGTCTTTAGAAATTGTTAAAGGCTTGTATTCTGAAAAATGAGGGAGTAAGACCAGTCTGAATGACTGGACCCTAAAGTGACACAGAGCTTTTTCATGTGCAATCCCAAGAGCGTGCCACCTTTCTTGTTTACTTTTTATATTTTGTGACTGCGTTTGAGCCTGTGAATTACTGAAGAAAACGCACGAACAAAGCGAGGTTTTTGGATATAAAGCAAGACTTTATCGAACAAAATGAACATTTATTGAGTAACGTAAAATGAATGTCTTCTGAGTGCAACCATATGAAGATGATCAAAGGTAAGTAATTCATTTTTATCTCTATTTCTGACTTGTGTAACTCTTCTACTGGCTGGTTACTATTTGTAATGATTTGTATGCTGAGCGATGTTCTCAAATAATCGTATGGTATGCTTTCGCCATAAAGCCCTTTTGAAATCTGACACCGTGGTGGGATTCACAACAAGTTCATCTTTAAACCTTTGTATAACACTTGTATGTTTTCTGAATTTTTATAATCAGTATTTGTTTTTGAATTTGGCGCTCTGCAATTTCACTGGATGTTGGTCAGGTGGGACGCTACCGTCCCACGTATCATAGAGAGGATAACAGTGGTGAAAGGTGAAGCTCATACTAGTCGTACAGATAAAATCGCCATAGGTAATCGTAAAGCAGACAGAATGGCTAAGGCGGCTGCCTTAGTGAAAGAAAGTGTTAGAGAACCACATGTATATATTGCGGATTCCTTACGATGGCTAAATTGGCTACATTTGCCACAGGAAAACGTATTTGGGTTGAAGATTCTAGGCGAAATGCCAGGGGAATGGATTCTAAAGGTAACACATTTAAATTATATGGCCAAACATTCCTTGCAAACTCAGAAGGCTTTGGGTTTGTTTTTTTAAACTATGAGACATTTTATGTGGTTTTATTTTGAAATAAATTTACGTTTGATGTCGTCTTATGGAATAGGATTCTAGAATGAACGAAAGGGTGGAGGGGTCACGAGGAATTAGTATAGGGGTTAACAAACCTAAAATGTACTTTACATTTTTTTATGTGGTGTGGTGGTTATGGAGAAGCATGGGGAAGAGGAGACCAGTGAATCGTTAGACTCGGTGGAGAGACACCGTGTGTCGCCGTGTTGTGGGATGTATTGGATGGGGTCTTTTCAATTCAGTTAAATTGGGTATGCAGGAGGATGGAAATGTTTTGAAGAGGTATTTAAATGGTTTCCGAAGGACAGGGAAAGGAAGGGAGAGGAAACATTTTAATGGTGTAGAAAGCCCTGTATACAAAAAATCCTAATGAGAAATGATCACCCTCATTAGAAATTGACGGAACAGGGGGATTTCATTATAAAATTAATGAGAAACACCATTCTCTATCCAAATTGTACCATTACTTGCGGAGATTATTATTATTTCCAGAGGGAGTTATAAAGAGTTGTAATTCTAAGTTGATTAGTTATTCGAATTTGTTTATTTTTGATTTAACATGTTTTTGTTTAATCATGTGTGTGAAAGCGGAAAATTACCGGTTCCCTGAGGTCATGGTTTTTGGGTACTTATACAGTGGTACTGTGTTCAGGCTTCACATAGAAAGGAAAATATATGTTAATAAGGGATGACAGTTACTTCAAATGGATTGTGATATGTATATTGCTGATTTCATGTTGTGTTTTTGTTTTGATAAAAATTTCACCAGATTGGAATTATGCGAGGGGTTAGGGTGCTAACTTCAGGATCTGCTAACTCTTCCTAGAGGTCGCCAGTAGAATAAGGGAGTATGGGCTAATATAGAAAAAGGTTTTAGCAGTAACATTGTTATGCTTTTTGACATTTGTCTTAGAGATGGTATTAAGAAAAGGTTCATGTCTTAATTCGTCATATAGTCAATGTTTGTCTGGTTTCCTGAAACAGAAATGTAATGAACATAACTGTTGTTATCATCTGTGTTTTTTTTAGGTTATCATGGAAGGTGACGTCAGATCGTGTCTTAATGCATGGTAGGAATCATTTGACCATAGACAGTGTGTGTAAATTTCAAAACCCTCCCTAACTGGCGGAAGAAAGAGCGACAAAGACGTGCAATGAGAGTCAGTGACTTTTACCACTCCTATCGGAGTCCTAGCCATAAACCAGGGTCGGGGGGTGCTGAGAGCGCGAGCGGAGTGAGAGTGGAGACAGAGAACAAGCTCAGGTGAGAGAATCATGTATGTGGGAGAAACGGAAATATCTACTTCGATATTAAAATAGGGACATTATCAAGGGCCATGAAATGTGACAGGTAAAAGGTACAAGTGCCGTTGGGAAAATGAACTCTAAACGATATCTGAAGAAGACACGATAGAATTGTGCCGGGCAAAGTAAATGCGGGTGGTGGTATACGCCCTGCTAACTATTTAGACTAAGAATGCATTGAGATACTGATCTTTCTTTACCAGGCCACTCATGACAGGAAAACAGGGACAAAGGGGGGCTGTAATGAGAAGAGTTATGACAGGCAATAAAAGGTTGTTTATAAATGTATGTTCTAACAGGGATGATGTGTGCTAAGTTGATCAACTGGAATTTGAGCCCTAGACTCAAAGTAAGCAATGAGGCCAGTCATTCTCCATTCGGGTTGGATAATTGATAAAATTGTTTTAGTTGTGATTGGGATACAGCGAGAGAGAATGGCTGAAGCCCGATGAGGAGAGGAGGGCGCTGCTAACATTTATTTGGGAAAGAGAGTCTCCAGAAACTTATCTCTAAGCGTCAACCTGAGGGGAGGTAGTATGTTTGGGGGAATCACTGGATGATAGCTTGGGACAACCATGAAAGTTTTTTGTTTTTTTGTCTTACCCTGTATTCTGAATTTGTATGTTGCATTGCATCAATGAGTGGTGCTAAATTATTAAACATGTACTTCGTTTCGCTTTTCTTTTCAAGTCAATATGTTTTTAGGTTTCGTGAAACTTGAGGGTGTTAATTGTTCCAGAGGAGGGAATGATGTATATTGACTAACTGATTGGAGAATGTGTTAGTATGTTTATAACTGTAGAAAATGCATTAGGAGTATAGTGTGTTATGGGTTAAATGTAATGATAGAGGAGTATCATTCCCAGAGACGGCATATTGTTACAGGAGATAGCTCATAGAAGAGGGAGGACAGCTAACTGTACACAATATGGGGATTTAGTTGAACATTACACATACCTAGATCATGGTGAGAGTAGAAGAGATAGTGGTGGCATTTCAGTAAAAGTTTAAAAAAAGTTCAGGACAACTGTGACTCAGTTTTGTTATGTTGGATATTATTCCCAACCCATTCATTTTTTCCCAATTTCTAACAGCCGGTGAACATTTGACAGATTACATGCAGGAGGTATTCTCATGGCAGAGGCGCTGTAGGGAGAGTAACTGAAGGAGCAGTACTAGTAGTGAAGAATGCTGTATTGATAGCATGGAATTGGACTACTGCGCAAATGAGGGGTATTGTGAGACTATAGTCATGGGCCATGTTGAAAGTAGCAATGGTTACTTTAGTAGCATTGTTGGGATATCAGTTTATGACGACTCATGTCACATGGATTGGTAACTGGTAACTGGGGAACCGATGGGAGGACAGGGGATGCAGTTATTCAAATATCAGAAATCATGTTGTCAGGAAATGACCCATGTGTTTGCAGTGTGTATATCCTCAGGTGGAAGCAGAGATATAACCAAGGGCACGGCTGAATCCTGGAGATTGAGTGTACATCAAGAGACACCAGGCGGGGGTATTGGGACAGCGTTATTTGGTGAGACACACTACTCCGTACAGTACCTGCAGTGGTAAAGATCATCATGTCTCTCCTTGGGGGGTGCATAGTTCTCATGTGAAGTGAGGTCCAGCTGCATAATGGGTGAGTGAAGACACCATGACAGAGGAGCGGAGAGAAAGAGAGACTAGATTCCACTGTAAGACAAAGATGGGTTGGGTCTGGGAGCTACTATAAACATCATAGTTGGATCACTGGTTATCTGCTTTATTGGTTAATGAAACATATGAGAGGATAGAGGGGTAATTGTACTGTGAACAAAATGTCGAAGGCATTGATGTGAAAGCAGATACAGTGCTGAGTTACCTCAAGAGGATGTAACGTGGATTAGGGATACACACTTGCATATCAGGTGTCATGCCTATCAGGTGAAATGGAGGAGATGGGGAACAAAGTGAAAATGACATGACTTGGGAACACCTCTTGGGGGAAGACTGGGCGAAAGCATGAAGAAGCTTTTTAGAGCATTCATTTTTGTGGAACCCAGCAGGAAAGTATCACTATCTTAGGAACCAGAAGGGGGAAGTGGAGAAACTGAAAGCTGCTCCATCTATATATATATATATATATATATAACAAGACCACAGATTCAGCTGGAATGGCATTTTGTTACGTGATGATAGATGGGAATAATTGTGTGATCATAATACAGAGGCCATAAGTCTCTGAATTTGTAAACCTCGCAGTAACTGTTTGTTAATTGTCTGTTTGTTTAATTCATGTTTTATAATAATTTGTTAGTTTGTTTTGTTCATGTTTTATTATCATTGTTTATCCATGTATTAGTAATTTCCAAGTTTATATGAATTGAACATTAGGATGCTATTGTTCAAGAGGAGGGACTGATGGATTCGACATTTTGAACATTGAGATATTAAATAAATGATAGAGAAGAAGCATTGAATATTAGGAGTGAAAGAGACGACTGGGTTTTGTCAGAAGTTAATGGTTTTCTGTAGAAAGCCAGATGGCGTTGGAATGTGTTGGGAGACGGGAGGAGAGCACCATGTTGATACAGGAAAGACAGATGGACATCTGTGGATTAGGTGAAGGAGGGGTTGAGGTCAGGAGGTGAGGTCAGATCCTCTTATGGGAGTAATAAGGGTTTGGTATCCTGTTATCCTTTTCCTATTGAACCATAAGATGTAAGGATTGGAAAGAAAGAGGAGTGTCTTAAGTGGGTTGTATATAACTGTGACGGAGAGAAATGTTTTGCTGTCTGAATACAGCTGTGCAGAATCCTTGGGAATAATTAAACTTGGTTAAAGCTTCTCTAGTGTCCGTGAGTTATTTACTCTGAAAAATAAGAACCTAACAATGTGTATGATATTGGATGTGATTTAGTGAGATTGTGTAAGATGTCTGTATAAGAGTAACACTATAATGTGTGCTGTCCAAATAAATAATAACTCTGCCAATTTGCATGGTTGAGTGTCTGTGTGTAACATGTAGTGCGTATAGCCTTAATATTCATGATGATAATTGTAATCCTTATCATATCACCGTCATAGTTGCATCATAATTACCTTTAAAATCATTGAAAAACACATCCCAGCATTTACGTAGCAGTTTCACATGATCATGAAAGAGACCTTGCATTACTCTAGACGGCTTCACTACAGTACAAATGTATTCCGTACAATTTGTTACTATTCCCCAATGCCCCTATTCTGATACCGTCCCCTTGCTTGTTAAAAACATGTATAAACGTGTAGACAAATACAGAAAAAACAGACAAACAAGAAACATATTAAATTATTAAACAGTTTGACAATAGAGAGAGAGGGAGATAAAAGAGAAAAGTGAGAGAGTGAGAAAAGAGAGCGAGATCAGGTGTGTGTATGTATAAGTCCGTATGTATAAGCGAGCATGTAATTGAGTACATGTGTTTATATCCACTTTATAGTGTTCAGATATTTTTACAGTTCCCATAATCTATTTTTTTCATAACCTGAAGTCCCTGTAGAATTTAGTACAGCCATGGTGTTATGGAGCTGTCTCGGAATAGCTGTCTATCGATAGAGTTTTTCCATAATGAGAAAGGCACGCTTACACTTCTCCCTCTGTCGCCTCTGTACCGGATACAGTCTCTTACGACGTTCGTTGATCTCCCCTGGAAATTGGTAATTGATACCGAATTTGGTCCCTTTAAGCTCCTTTCCCCTGCTTTTGATCAGCTCCTTTTGTTCGTAGTGTTCAAATTCTGCAATGATCCTTGTTGATGATCGTTAGATAACCATTTTCAGGTCATGCCATAGATTTTCAAGTAGATTTAAGGCAAAACTGTAACTCGGCCACTCAGGAAAATTCCCTGTCTTCTTGGTAATCAACTCCCGTGTAGATTTGGCCTTGTGTTTTAGGTTATTGTCCTGTTGAATGATAAATTAATCTCCCAGTGTCTGGTGGAAAACAGATTGAACCAGGTTTTCCTCTAAGATTTTGCCTGTGCTTAGCTCCATTCGGTTACTTTTTTATCCTGAAAAACTTCCCAGTCCTTAATTTTATTTATTTTACCTCTATTTAACTAGGCAAGTCAGTTAAGAACAAATTCTTATTTTCAATGACGGCCTAGGAACAGTGGGTTAACTGCCTGTTCAGGGGCAGAACGACAGATTTGTACCTTGTCAGCTCGGGGGTTTGAACTTGAAACCTTCCGGTTACTAGTCCAACGCTCTAACCACTAGGCTACGCTGCCGCCCCAGCATACGGCAGGTGCAGCCACCTGGTACATAACATGGTGCAGCCACCACTATGCGTGAAAATATGGAGAGCGCTATTATGTCGTATTGGATTTGACCCAAACATGACACTTTGTTTCAGGACCAAAAGTGAATTGCTTTGCCAATTTTTCTTTGCAGCATTACTTTAGTGTCTTGTGCAAACAGGATGCATGTTTTGGAATATTTTGATTCTGTACAGGCTTCTTCTTTTCACTCTGTTAATTAGGTTAGTATTGACGAGTAACTACAATGTTGTTGATCCATCCTCAGTTTTCTCCTACATTATCACAGCCATTAAACTCTGTAGCTGTTTTAAAGTCACCATTGGCCTCATGGTGAAATCCCTGAGCGGTTTCCTTCCTCTTACGAAGGACGCCTGTGTCTTTGTAGTGACTGGGTGTATTGATACACCATCCAAAGTGTAATTAATAACTGCACCATGCTCAAAGGGATATTCAATGTCTGCTTTTTTTACCCATCTACCAATAGGTGCCCTTCTTTGCAAAACATTGAGAAAACCTCCCTGGTCTTTGAATGTGTTTGAAATGCACTGCTCAACTGAGGGACCTTACAAATAATTATATGTGTGGGATACAGAGATTAGGTAGTCATTCAAGAATCATGTTAAATACTATTATTATACACCGAGTGAGTCCATGCAACTTGTTATGTGACTTGTTAAGGACATTTTTAATCCTGAACTTTAGTCTTGCCATAACGAAGGGCAATCCAATACCTTTCAGCTTTTCATTTTGTTTTATTTTGTACACATTTCTAAAAACATAATTCCACTTTGACATTATGGTGTATTGTGTGTGATAAAACATCTCCATTTAAACAATTTTAAATTAAGTTTGTAAGTAAAAAGTCATGGGGTGTGAAAACTTTCAGAAGGTATTGTGTGAGACAGAGACATCAGAAACAAAGAAAGAAATAAGAGTAGGGAGGTAAAGGGAGACACTCCTTTCATCTGATAGCTCAGTGATTCATGCCTGGGTCTGACTCAAAGGACTCCCCTCCCTCTTTCTCTCGCTCTCTTGCATTCATTCATTCTGTTTTTCTCTCTACTAATTTCTCTATTCTACTCCCAAAGATTGATAGATGCCAATGTAAGGGCTAACAGGAAAATTACCCATCTGCTTCCACCTGACCAGGCGTTCACTGAGATTCATTATAAGAGGTAAACAGAGGAGGGAAAACAACGTAGACTCATGCTCATTTCTAGCTCGTCTGTAGCTTATTTCTAACTCACAGACACAGTCAGGTCATGAGACTGTAGGGACACATACAGAAACTGTCAGGAGAAATCAGGTATAAACCTCCCTCTCCTCTCCACTGAAGCATTATGGGAAATGTAGACCAGTGTTCTCTACTCTCCCCTCTCCTCTTTACTCAATCTGCATAAGAATCACAGTGAGAACATGTTTACCTGTGAAAGTACCCAAGTTAGTAAAAATAATACTACTACAACATAATCATTCATGTTATTCAGAATGTCAATATTAGGGATTACAAACCACTGGATTTGCTTCTGTGTGTGATGGGGAAATGAACCATTGTTAGGTTGATTATTTCTGTATGTATGTGCAGTATGTGTATGTGCTGGCATGTAAGTATCGCAGCTTACTACAGTTCAACCAAGTGGAAAAACATTACACACATGAAAATATCTATGTTTTCTTCATTCTCAAAGCATTCTGTGTCATCTTCAAAAATTCATTAGTAACTGCAACAGTTTCCACCAATAGGATGGAGGGAGGCTGTCACGTTCGTCGTATAGAGGAGACTAAGGTGCAGCGTGATATGAATACATTCTTCTTTTAATATAGAAAGAACACTAAACAAACTAACTAAACAACAAAACGAATGTGATGCTATATAGATCAAGTGCTGACATGCAACTACACATACGGACACTCTGGACTGGGTACTGTCGCCGGACGCTCTAGACTGGGTACTGTCGCCGGACGCTCTGGACTGGGTACTGTCGCCGGACGCTCTAGACTGGGTACTGTCGCCGGACGCTCTAGACTGGGTACTGTCGCCGGACGCTCTAGACTGGGTACTGTCGCCGGACGCTCTAGACTGGGTACTGTCGCCGGACGCTCTAGACTGCCGAGGTGCACTGTAGGCCTGGTGTGCGGTGCCGGTACTGGTGATACCGGGCTGGTGACACACACCTCAGGGCGAGTGCGGGGAGCAGGCACAGGACGTACTGGACTGTGGAGGCGTACTGGAGGTCTGGAGTGTAGAGCTGACACAACCCGTCCTGGCTGGATGTTTATTTTCACCCTGCGGATGCAGGGCGCTGGCACAGGATGCACTGGGCTGTGTGTGCAGACTCGCCAAAGAGTCCAAAGAGGTCCAAAGAGGTATACTGGAGACCAGGAGCGCTGAGCCGGCACCCTCCTTCCTGGCTGGATGCCCATTCTAGCCCAGCCACTGCGAGGAGCTGGAATAGAGAGCACCGGGCTAGAATAGTGCACTGGAGACACCATGAGCTCTACCGCATAACACGGTGCCTGACCAGTAACACGCTCCCCACAGTAAGCACGAGGAGTTGGCTCAGGTCATTATTGGGGCTGCCTCTCGGGCTTCCGTGCTAGCCGTGTACCTTCATATCATCGCCGTTCCTCTATTCTCCGGTATTTCTCCTCGTAGTATCGCCGTTCCGCTTTCGCTGCCTCTATCTCCTCCTTAGGACGGCGATACTCCCCCGGCTGTGTCCAGGGTCCTGCTCCGTCTAATATCTCCTCCCAGGTCCATTTCCCCATTAAGTGCTGTTCCTCCTTTTCACGCTGCTTGGTCCTGGATTGGTGGGTTATTCTGTCACGTTCGTCGTATAGAGGAGACCAAGGCGCAGCGTGATATGAATACATTATTCTTTTAATAAGGAAAGAACACTAAACAAACTAACAAAACGAACGTGAAGCTATATAGAACGAGTGCTGACATGCAACTATACACAGACAATAACCCACAAAACCAAAATGGAAAATGGCAACCTAAATAGGATCCCCAATCAGAGACCACAATAAACAGCTGCCTCTGATTGGGAACCAATTCAGGCCACCATAGACCTACATTACCTAGACATATAAAAACCCATAGATATACAAAAACACACATACCCACCCTCACCAGACCAAAAGAATACATAAAACATAGATAACTAAGGTCAGGGCATGACAGAGGCATGGGCTTATGTTGTCAAAACATGACATTTTAAAGCTTTCAAGTCTTCTCTCCAACTAAACGCCCTTTCTGGTATTTTAAGAAATGAGATGATTGACATAATCCATTTTATGATGGTATGTGTGTGTTTACTGTATTTGATTGGGTGATTGTCATCTACCAGTCTCAAGCCATCGTCAGTCGTTTAAGCCTCTCTCACACAGTCAGTGGTTTCTGTGAGTATACACACGTGCCAACATTTGTGTGTATGTGTATATGTATAGTGCATTCGGAAAGTATTCAGACCCCCTCCTTTTTTCCACATTTTGTTATTCTTAAATTGATTAAATCATTTTTCACCCCTCAATCTACACACAATACCCCATAATGACAAAAAAATAAGTTTTAGCAAATGTACAAAAAATAAAAACAGAAATACTTTATTTACATAAGTATTCAGACCCTTTGCTATGAGACTAGAAATTGAGCTCAGGTGCATCCTGTTTCCATTGATCATCATTGAGATGTGTCTTCAACTTAACTGAGTCCACCTGTGGTAAATTCAATTGATTGGACATGATTTGGAAAAGCACACAGCTGTATATATAAGGTCCCACAGTTGACAGTGCATGTCAGAGCAAAAAACAAGCCATGAGGTTGAAGGAATTGTCTGTAGAGCTCTGAGAAAGGAATGCATCGAGGCACAGATCTGGGGAAGGGTACAAAATATTTCTGCAGCATTGAAGGTTCCCAAGAACACAGTGGCCTCCATCACTCTTAAATGGAAGAAGTGTGGAACTACCAAGACTCTTCCTAGAGCTGGCCGCCCAGCCAAATTTTAAAATCAGGGGAGAAGGTAACCAAGAGGTAACCAAGAACCCAATGGTCACTCTGAGCTCCATAGTTCCTCGGAGTTCCTCTGTGGAGATGGGAGAACCTTAAAGAAGGAAAACCATCTCTGCAGCACTCTACCAATCAGGACTTTATGGTAGAGTGGCCAGACGGAAGCCACTCCTCAGTAAAAGGCACATGACAGCACACTTGGAGTTTGCCAAAAGGCACCTAGAGGACTCTCAGACCATGAGAAGCAAGATTCTCTGGTCTGATGAAACCAAAATTGAACTCTTTGGCCTAAATGCCAAGCGTCACGTCTGAAGAAGACCTGGCACCATCACTACGGTGAATAATGGTGCAGGCTAAAATCATGGTGTGGGGAAACAAAATACAGAGAGATCTTTAATGAAATCTTCTCCACAGCACTCGGGATCTCAGACTAGGGTGAAGGTTCAACTTCCAACAGGACAACAACTTGAAACGCACACACACACTTACACACACGCACACTCTGAAGCTCTGTGTTTAATCCAGAGGGTTGGTCTGATGTCAGCAGGATTAGTTTCTGTGGGGATGAGCAACGTGGTGGGGGTGGGGTTGGTTATGTAACATAACACAGTAACACCATCTCTGGCATACACCCACACATCTTTGAACTGAGCAGACTGGGACTGTGTGCACCGTTGGGTTATCTGCGTTTGAAATATGACATCTGAGATTGCAAGGATACAAGCATTTCCCTCAACTTGCTGAGGTTGTACTTTTTTAGGGTCCTCCCTCCCTCCCTGTATCCCTACACATACAGTGGGGATTCAAGGGAGGAAAAGAGGAGGAAGAGAGGAATGAGGAAGAGAGGAGGGGGTTTCGAGGTAGGAGGAAGGGAGGTTTTCTCTGAGCGGAGCTCTGCATAGCACGGAGGAAGGAATGGGCAGACAAGGGAGAGAGGGGAGGAGAGGTAGAAGGGAACGATGAGGGAGGAGGAAGGTTGTCTCTGCATAGCAGCAAACTGCACTGGATCATTCACCCTGTGCTGCAGCCATGGCTCAGAGCCACACAAATAAAACATTCACATCCCTCGGGAGAGAGAGGGGGAGACAAATACGGAGAGAACGGGGGAGGGAGAGGGGGAAGGGAGAGAGAGAGGGGAGATATGATAGAGAGGAAACAGACCCAGTGCTTCTCCAGTAGTACAGGACTGGATTATTCCTACCAGATCTCGGTCTCTAAGAGGGGATCTGAGTTGTACATTACAGCACAGTACCACTCATATTTCTGTTCTGATGTTGGAGCTGATGTCGATAGGATGGAAATGAAAGAGCAGGGCTGTGCTTAGTGCATCTATAAGGCCACTAATGTAATGACGGCAGCACTGGTCACACAGGTATTAACAGCTAGTTACACTGCCACTTATATAAGAGATAAGCAGAGCAACACAGACTATCACTCTCTCTCTCATTTTCAATCTTTCTCTATCTCACCCTCTATCTCTACTTGTTATTAACTACCTAAGGGGAGCGGCAGTCACCAATAGCAACTGTTAATAAAAGCCATGAGCACCATGTGTTGACACAGCCGCACAAAGAAACCCATACAGTCTGACATACAGTGATGAAGGAAACATACAGGAACTCAAATCCTTCTGTTCACCTGATTTAGAATTCCTCACAATCAAATGTAGACCGCATTATCTTCCAAGAGAATTCTCTTCGATTATAATCACAGCCGTATATATCCCCCCCCAAGCAGACACATCGATGGCTCTGAACGAACTTTATTTAACTCTTTGCAAACTGGAAACCATTTATCCGGAGGCTGCATTCATTGTAGCTGGGGATTTTAACAAAGCTAATCTGAAAACAAGACTCCCTCAATTTTATCAGCATATCGATTGCGCAACCAGGGGTGGTAAAACCTTGGATCATTGTTACTCTAACTTCCGCGACGCATATAAGGCCCTGCCCCGCCCCCCCTTTCGGAAAAGCTGACCACGACTCCATTTTGCTGATCCCTGCCTACAGGCAGAAACTAAAACAAGAGGCTCCCACGCTGAGGTCTGTCCAACGCTGGTCCGACCAAGCTGACTCCACACTCCAAGACTGCTTCCATCACGTGGACTGGGACATGTTTCGTATTGCGTCAGATGGAAATATTGACGAATACGCTGATTCGGTGTGCGAGTTCATTAGAACGTGCGTCGAAGATGTCGTTCCCATAGCAACGATAAAAACATTCTCAAACCAGAAACCGTGGATTGATGGCAGCATTCGCGTGAAACTGAAAGCGCGAACCACTGCTTTTAATCAGGGCAAGGTGTCTGGTAACATGTCCGAATATAAACAATGCAGCTATTCCCTCCGCAAGGCTATTAAACAAGCTAAGCGTCAGTACAGAGACAAAGTGGAATCTCAATTCAATGGCTCAGACACAAGAGGCATGTGGCAGGGTCTACAGTCAATCACGGACTACAAGAAGAAACCCAGCCCAGTCAAGGACCAGGATGTCTTGCTCCCAGGCAGACTAAATAACTTTTTTGCCCGCTTTGAGGACAATACAGTGCCACTGACACGGCCTGCAACGAAAACATGCGGTCTCTCCTTCACTGCAGCCGAGGTGAGTAAGACATTTAAACGTGTTAACCCTCGCAAGGCTGCAGGCCCAGACGGCATCCCCAGCCGCGCCCTCAGAGCATGCGCAGACCAGCTGGCCGGTGTGTTTACGGACATATTCAATCAATCCCTATACCAGTCTGCTGTTCCCAAGAGGGCCACCCTATAGAGGGCCACCCTATACCAGTCTGCTTCAAGAGGGCCACCATTGTTCCTGTTCCCAAGAAAGCTAAGGTAACTGAGCTAAACGACTACCGCCCCGTAGCACTCACTTCCGTCATCATGAAGTTCTTTGAGAGACTAGTCAAGGACCATATCACCTCCACCCTACCTGACACCCTAGACCCACTCCAATTTGCTTACCGCCCAAATAGGTCCACAGACGATGCAATCTCAACCACACTGCACACTGCCCTAACCCACCTGGACAAGAGGAATACCTATGTGAGAATGCTGTTCATCGACTACAGCTCGGCATTCAACACCATAGTACCCTCCAAGCTCGTCATCAAGCTCGAGACCCTGGGTCTCGACCCCGCCCTGTGCAACTGGGTACTGGACTTCCTGACGGGCCGCCCCCAGGTGGTGAGGGTAGGCAACAACATCTCCTCCCCGCTGATCCTCAACACGGGGCCCCACAAGGGTGCGTTCTGAGCCCTCTCCTGTACTCCCTGTTCACCCACGACTGCGTGGCCACGCACGCCTCCAACTCAATCATCAAGTTTGCGGACGACACAACAGTGGTAGGCTTGATTACCAACAACGACGAGACGGCCTACAGGGAGGAGGTGAGGGCCCTCGGAGTGTGGTGTCAGGAAAATAACCTCACACTCAACGTCAACAAAACTAAGGAGATGATTGTGGACTTCAGGAAACAGCAGAGGGAACACCCCCTATCCACATCGATGGAACAGTAGTGGAGAGGGTAGCAAGTTTTAAGTTCCTCGGCATACACATCACAGACAAACTGAATTGGTCCACTCACACTGACAGCGTCGTGAAGAAGGCGCAGCAGCGCCTCTTCAACCTCAGGAGGCTGAAGAAATTCGGCTTGTCACCAAAAGCACTCACAAACTTCTACAGATGCACAATCGAGAGCATCCTGGCGGGCTGTATCACCGCCTGGTACGGCAACTGCTCCGCCCTCAACCGTAAGGCTCTCCAGAGGGTAGTGAGGTCTGCACAACGCATCACCGGGGCAAACTACCTGCCCTCCAGGACACCTACACCACCCGATGTTACAGGAAGGCCATAAAGATCATCAAGGACATCAACCACCCGAACCACTGCCTGTTCACCCCGCTATCATCCAGAAGGCGAGGTCAGTACAGGTGCATCAAAGCTGGGACCGAGAGACTGAAAAACAGCTTCTATCTCAAGGCCATCAGACTGTTAAACAGCCACCACTAACATTGAGTGGCTGCTGCCAACACACTGTCATTGACACTGACCCAACTCCAGCCACTTTAATAATGGGAATTGATGGGAAATGATGTAAATATATCACTAGCCACTTTAAACAATGCTACCTTATATAATGTTACTTACCCTACATTATTCATCTCATATGCATACGTATATACTGTACTCTAGATCATCGACTGCATCCTTATGTCACTAGCCACTTTAACTATGCCACTTTGTTTACTTTGTTTACATACTCATCTCATATGTATATACTGTACTCGATACCATCTACTGTATGCTGCTCTGTACCATCACTCATTCATATATCCTTATGTACATATTCCTTATCCCCTTACACTGTGTATAAGACAGTAGTTTTGGAATTGTTAGTTAGATTACTTGTTGGTTATCACTGCATTGTTGGAACTAGAAGCACAAGCATTTCGCTACACTCGCATTAACATCTGCTAACCATGTGTATGTGACAAATACAATTTGATTTTGTTTGATTTTATTTTATTTTACAAGTTGCTTTGCTTCAAATGTGTAGGAAGCATCAATCAATTAAATGTATTTATAAAGCCCTTTTTACATCAGCCGTCATCACAAGGTGCTATACAGAAACCCAGCCTAAAACCCCAAACAGCAAGCCATGCAGTAGTATTTTTGTTTTATTCTACATGAGGAGATTTTAGTAGTTTGCAGCAGTTGTTTGTAGCCATCTGCAAGTTAATCTATTTAATGATGAGAGCTATTTTAATTACAGACCTGCTGTTTCACTACATGACATTGGTGTGCGTATGCCTGTCCGTTTGTCTGTGTGCATCCTTGCATGTGTTTGTATGCGTGTGTGTTTGTGTCCTACCTTTTCATAGGGATCAGAGTCATAGTTGAGTCCTATTCCACAGTCGTCTGTGATTTCAGACAGATCCTCATCATCAAACTCCTCGAGACTAATGTCATGGGAAGGTCTGGAAGAACAGGAGGGAGAACGTTAAAAGTACACACAGATAGTAGACATACCACACCCACCATCATCAACTGGCTTAAACTGATTATGTCAGGAGCAGAGATAGCAGAGACACCCACACACTTGTGACACACACACACCAGTTTGGGATTTCACCAGCAGTCCTCATGTACCTGACCCCTCCACCCTTCAAAGGGGAGCATCTTTCTGACTCATGTCCACACAGATTGCTCCAACCCTGCGGAAGCCTGCTCTGAGATATGGCCTGTCACTGTCTGTCTGGGTCTGCCTCATTCACCAGACACACAAGACACAATAACTCACACACCCTCCATCTATTGCTTTGCTCTCTAAGCAGACAGAGGAGTTCAGCACTATTCTCTATTTTTTCAGGTCCCCAGTTTACAGACACTACAGTGCTTAAATGAGCTCATCATCCTGTTTTCTTAGTTTCTATAAAACATCTGTATATCTGTGGTCCATTAGTTCAAACAGACGCTCAGCTCTCTACTCAGCTCTCTACTCCATTAGTAAGAGACTGTGTGAGGCTCAGAGGGAAATGCTGCATTGCAGGTTTTCTAGTGAGGACAGGACAGTCCAGACAGGGCCTAGTACAGATGTATATAGAGCCACTGTGAAGCAGGGTAAGTCAGAAAATACAGGGTGAAGCTAGAAATGTGAAGCTAGATAACTGTCTAAATCAGGGCAGAACTGCAAACCTTATCAAAGCTCAATCAGTAACAAAATCAGTGCTAAATCAACAATCATGACTAGTTCACACACACACACACACACACACACACACACACACGTGTTAGTTTCTTATTTTACAGATCTAAATAACTCACGGACACTAGAGAAGCTTTAACCAAGTTTAATTCTCCCCAAAGGTTCTGTACAGCTGTATTCAGACAGCAAAACATTTCTCTCCATCACAGTTATATACATCCTACGCAAGACACGCCTTCTCTCCAATCCTTACATCTTATTGTTCAACAGAAAGAGGGTAACAGGATACCAAATGCTTATTACTCCCTTAAGGGAATCTGTCCTCACCGCCTGACCTCAAACCTCACCTCCTGACCTCAACTAATCCACAGATTAGGGGGTTGAGTGTGCCCGCCCACCCACCCACACCCACACACACATAACACACACACACCTCCTGACCAGCAGGACAGAATTTGGTATGTCATCAAATATGAAGTCCTTTCTGAAATAAACTATTCAGGCCTTGGTGAGCGCTCTTTACAGGACTGTTGTTTCTGTAACAGTGTGTGTATAAAAGATCTCCAATTATGTTAACATTAAAAAAGACAACTTGGTAAATATCTGCGTAAGTATTTCCCTGCACATTGTGACCTTGGAGAGGTGTTCATATCTCAGTGTATTGTGCTTTATATCTGTATTGCTGATTAACACTGTTGGAAACGGCTAAACTTTGAACATTGAGATATTAACTAAATGATAAGGAGTGGAAGAGAATGGGTTTTATGTCAGAAGTTAAGGGTCCTCTGTGGAAAGCCAGAAGGCTTTGGAATGTGTTTGATGGAGGAGAGGAGAGCGACGTGTTGATATAGGGAAGACAGGTGGATATCTGTGGATTAGGTGAAGGAGGGGTTAAGGTCAGGAGGTGAGGACACATTCCCTTAAGGGAGTAATAAGCGTTTGGTATCCTGTTACCCTCTTTCTGTTGAACAATAAGATGTAAGGATTGGAGAGAAGGCGTGTCTTGCGTAGGATGTATATAACTGTGATGGTGAGAAATGTTTTGCTGTCTGAATACAGCTGTACAGAACCTTTGGGAAGAATTAAACTTGGTTAAAGCTTCTCTAGTGTCCGTGACTTATTTAGATCTGTAAAATAAGAACCTAACAACACTAAGTGCTTACTATGCAGTAGCTAGGGGATTTCCAATGACACAGCCAAAACAATGGACCTCTCCACTCTTTAGGAATGTAGTGAAGTAAAAGTAAATCAAAACTATAAATAGTCAAGTAAAGTACAGATACCTCATAAAACTACTTAAGTAGTACTTTAATGTATTTTTACTTAAGTACTTTACAACACTGCAAATACATTTACTTTAATTTTAAAGAGACCGGTATAAACTCTCTCTCCTCTCTCTTTCATCTCTCTCTTTCTTTATCATTTCTCTCTCTCTACCTCTCATCTTTCACACACCACAATGTTGCTACATCTTTTCAAATGTTTATTTAGTTGATGGCTCCTGAATTATAGTACAATTCTGGTGTGATGTCTGCCTGAAAGTCCCCTATAGAGTGTAATTAAAACATACAGTATGTATACAGTATTTCACCCATGTTGACTAAACATCAGCTCATATTGTATTTCTACATACCATTAGCAATAACACTGTGGACTCTATTTTCGGCTGGTATTAAAGTGGCTCTAGTGTCAAACACACGCTCTTGGGCAATTTCGACATGTAAAAGCCAGCGCTCTGCTATTTTGTAACCCTGGCGCCAGTAACTTACCTGTCTTATATCAGCATGCTTATGCTGAGGTGGGAGGGGTGGAAATATTGTAGGTGTGTCTTTAAAAATGTGTGCCAAAGTGACAATTCCCAGCAGTGCTACTGATGATATTTAATACTAACTGGTCGCTGGTCTTGGCAGTAACGCAGTTGGTTATGGCATTGATTTTGCTAGAGGAGGCGCACAGTAGCCTCATCAGTAGCCTATAACCTTATTCATCAGTAGCCTATAACCTTATTCAAATATAATGAGCAGCAAAACAGTCAGACATTCACGTTTTTTCTTTATTTGGACATTATTTTTCTGATCGCTGTCCTTGGTAGCCTCGGCTATTGACCGGTTTGTTTGCCTTTCAAATGTCAAGGTCACTAACAGTTTATATAAATGGTGATGGTAGGCTAATGTTATTATAGAGTTTAACGTTTGGCATTGTCCAATCGTTCATGGCTCGAATATGCAGTACATTTAAGAAATGTGAATGCAATGTGTGTAGACAAATATTTCCATGTTAAAGTCAATAACAAAAACCACATTGGCTACATGTTTGGTTTAACTAGGCCTATTAAGGGATACTGTATACTATTTAATAAACTGTGTTCAATAGATAGTAAAAACATCCATGCCTCAGGTCAAAGAGCCCTTAGTCCTACATGTGTACACATTGCCTTATGCTCATAGAAACAAGACTTTCGATTCATGATACCCAATCTTATTTCAAAATATTGTTGTTTTAAAAAACAGATTGAATGTTTTATTTAATTTAATTAAAAACCAAACTTATTAGAAAGATTCACCATCCATGAGTTTATGTTGAGAACGGACATGACTCGAATACAATGGAATATCTTCTGCTATTTCTGGAGAAGTTCAAATATTATGGAAAACAAATTCTCTGATAATTTACACATCAAAGAAAAGTGTTGTTGTACATAGTAAAGAAAAGTGTCCCAGCTCAACAAAATCGTCTTTCCTGGTTTACCACGGCAAATCTCCTGTGGCAATTTCCCGACACTTTGTATGAATGTAAACTAATGTTGGTGTAGCCTACTGTTATTGTTTTATTTGTTTCCTATTTATGTTTTCCAAAAGTGTCTGGTGTCATCATTTATTATCAAGATCAGGGGTACAATATCCTAGACTGTCCATATTTGAAATGTGTAACGAAACCAACTCTGTCGTGGGGATTGGGATACTTGTGCAAGAAGGGTGTGGGCTAGAATCAAACCAATGCCAACACAATAGACAAACACAGTACCAGACAAAAGTGTGGACACACCAACTCATTTCTTTATTTTTACTATTTTCTACAACTTAGAATAATAGTGAAGACATAAAAACTATGAAATAACACATACGGGATCATGTAGTAACCAAAAAATTGTTTTACATTTATATTTTACACTATATTTTTTACATTATATTTTACATTCTTCAAAGTGCCACCCTTTGCCTTGATGACAGCTTTGCACACTCTTGGCATTCTCTCAACTAGCATCATGAGGAATGCTTTTCAAACAGTCTTGAAGGAGTTCCCACATATACTGAGCACTTGTTGGCTGCTTTTCCTTCACATTGCGGTCCAACTCATCCCAAACCATCTCAATTGGGTTGAGGTCAGGTGATTGTGGAGGCCAGGTCATCTGATGCAGCACTCCATCACTCTCAAATAGCCCTTACACAGCTAGGAGGTGTAAGGCCCTACGCCGGAGATGAGAAGCAGTTAAACATTTATTCAGGAACATAAAACAAGGCAGGAACAATGTCAGCACACGGGTATACAAGGACATAAGACAATCAATACAGAAGCAGGGAACAGAGCGCGGGAAACAGACAGATATAGGGAAGTTAAGGACAGAGGTGATTGAGTCCAGGTGATTCCAATAATCAATGATGCGTGTGACGGGGGGACGGCAGGTGTGAGTAATGATGATGGCAGAAGTGCACAATGCTGGGGAGCCTGGCTCCCTCGAGTGCCAGGGGGGAAGAGAGGGAGTAGAGGTTTCAGGAGGTGTGTTTTGGGTCATTGTCCTGTAGAAAAACAAATGATAGTCCCACTAAGTGCAAAGCAGATGGGATGGCGTATCTCTGCAGAATACTGTCGAAGCCATGCTGGTTAAGTGTGCCTTGAATTGTAAATAAATCACTGACAGTGTCACCAGCAAAGCACCCCCATACCATCACACCTCCTCCTCCATGCTTCACGGTGGGAACCACACATGCAGAGATCAACCATTCATCTGCTCTGCGTCTCACACAGACACAACATTTTTGGTTCCAACCACCATCAGACCAAAGGACACATTTCCACCGGTCTAATGTCCATTGCTTGTGTTTCTTGCCCCAAGCAAGTCTATTCCTCTTATTGGTGTCCTTTAGTAGTGGCTTCTTTGCACCAATTCGACCATGAATGCCTGATTCATGCAGTCTCCTCTGAGCAGTTGATGTTGAGCTGTGTCTGTTACTTGAACGCAGTGAAGCATTTTTTTGGCCGCAAACTGGAGGTGCAGTGAACTCTAATGACCTTATTCTCTGCAGCAGAGGTAACTCTGGGTCTTCCTTTCCTGTGGCAGTCCTCATGAGAACCAGTTTCATCATAGCACTTTTTTGCGACTACACTTGAAGAAAATGTGAAAGTTCTTAACGTTTTGGGGATTGACTGACCTTCACGTCTTAAAGTAAAGTAATGATTGACTGTCGTTTCTTTTGCTCACTTGAGCAGTTTGAGGCTGCTCCAAAACACCACCAGCAGAGGAAAAGTATTCAAAGTGGACTTTTAGTCCTACTCAGGACACCATCCAGGAATAAAGAAGAAAGGCTGGGGAGTACGTTTCATGATTAACTACTCATGCCGACCATATTCCCTCTTAAGAGAATTATCTTATGTTATAGTCACAGCTGTGTATATTCCCCCTCAAGCCGATACCACGACGGCCCTCAAAGAAATACACTGGACCATATGCAAACTGGAAACCACATATCCTGAAGCCGCATTTATTGTAGCTGGGGATTTTAACAAAGTAAAAATTGACCGACGTCTTGCATCCGGACCAGCCAAACACCTTCTTTGCCCATTATCGAGGATAACACAGTGCCACTGATGCGGCCTACTACCAAGGACTGTGCGCTCTCCTTCCCAGTGACCAACGTTAGTAAGACACTTAAGCGTTTTAACCCTCGCAAGGCTGCCGGCCCAGACGGCATCCCTAGCAGTGTCCTCAGAGCATGCGCAGACCAGTTGGCTGGAGTTTATATGGACATATTTAATCTCTCCCTATCCCAGTCCGCTGTCCACACTTGTTTCAAGATGTCCACCACTGTTCCTGTACCTAAGAAAGAAAAGGTAACTGAATGAAATGACTATAGCCTTTTAGCACTCACTTCTGTCATCATGAAATGCTTTGAGAAACTAGTTAAGGAGTATTTCACATCTACCTTACCTGACACCATAGACCCACTTAAATTTGCTTACCGCCCCAATAGATCCACAGATGATGCAATCGCCATCACACTGCACACTGCCCTATCCCATCCATACAAGAGGAATACCCATGTAAGAATGCTGTTCTTTAACTATAGTTCAGCCTTCAACACCATAATACCCTCCAAGCTCATCCTTAAGCTCAGGGCCCTGGGTTTGAACCCCGTCCTGTGCAACTAGGTCCTGGACTTCCTGATGGGCTGCCCCCAGGTGGTAAAGGTAGGAAACAACACCTCCACTTCGCTGATGATCCTCAACACAGGGACCCCACAAAGGTGCGTGCTCAGCCGCCTCTTGTAATCCCTGTTCACCAATGACTGCGTGGCCACGCTTGCCTCCAACTCAATCATCAAGTTTGCATGACACAAAAGTAGTAGGCTTGATTACCAACAATGACGAGACAGCCTACAGGGAGGTGGTGAGGGCCCTGGGAGAATGGTGCCAGGAAAATAACCTCTTACTCAACATCAACAAAACAAAAGAGCTGATTGTGGACTTCAGGAAACAGCAGAGGGAGCACGCCCCTATCCACATCGACGGGACAGAGGTGGAGAAGGTGGGAAGCTTCAAGTTCCTCGGCGTACACATCAATGATGTTCTGAAATCGTCCACCCACACAGGTAGTGGTGAAGAAGGTGCAACAGCTAAATAAATTTGGCTTGGCCCCAAAAACCCTCACAAAACTTTATAGATGCACAAACGCCCAGACCCTCAGGGCTCTCCAGAGGGTGGTGCGGTCTGCCCAACGCATCACCGGGGGCACAATACCTGCCCTCCAGGACACCAACAGCAGCCAAATTCACAGGAAGGCCAAAAAGATCATCAATTACAACAACCACCCAAGCCACGGCATGTTCACCCCTCTATCATCCAGAAGGTGAGGTCAAGACAGGTGCATCAAAGCTGGGACCGAGAGACTGAAAACCAGCTTTTATCTCAAGGCCATCAGACTGTTAAATAGCCATCACTAGCCGGCTTCCATCCGGTTACGTAGCACTGCACCTTAGAGGCTTCTGCCCTGTATACACAGACTTGGAATCACTGGCCACTTTAATAATTGAACACTAGTCACTTTAATCATGTTTAAACAATATTTACATACAGCTTTACTTATCTCATATGTATATACTGTATTCTATTATTTTGTATTTTAGTCAATGGCACTCTGAAATTGATCAATCTAATATTTATATATTTCTTAATTCCATTATTTTACTTTTAGATTAGTGTGTATTGTTGTGACCTGTTAGATACGTCTGCACTGTTGGAGCTAGGAACACAAGCCTTAAGCTACACCCACAATGTTACACCCTGACCTTAGAGATCCTCATTATTCTCTATGTTTGGTTAGGTCAGGGTGTGACTCGAGTGGGAAAGTCTATGTTTTCTATTTCTTTGTTTTTGGCCGTGTGTGTGTGTGTGGTTCCCAATCAGAGGCAGATGTATATCATTGTCTCTGATTGAGGATCATATTTAAGTTGTCATTTTCCTTTTGGGTTTTGTGGGATCTTGTTTTCTTTCTAGTGTCTGTGCCTGACAGAACTGTTCGTTTTCGCTTTGTTATTTTGTTTAAGTGTTTTTTTTAATAAAAGGAATTATGAACTCTTAGCACGCTGCGCTTAGGTCCACTCTTCCTAACACCAACGAGAGCAGTAACACACAATAACATCTGGTAAATATGTGTATGTCACCAATAACATCTGATTTGATTTGATTTGATTTTGACTCTTGCCATAATATGGACTTTTTATTTTACCAAATAGGGCTATCGTCTGTATACCAACCCTACCTTGTCACAACACAACTGACTGGCTTAAACGCATTAACAAGAAGGAAAGAAATTCCACAAATGAACTTTTAACAAGGCACACCTGTTAATTGAAATGCATTCCAGGTGACTACCTCATGAAGCTGGTTGAGAGAATGCCAAGAGTGTCCAAAGCTGTCATCAAGGTAAAGGGTGGCTACTTTGAAGAATCTCAAATATAAAATATATTTTGATGAACACTTTTTTTGTTACTACATGATTCCATATGTGTTATTAAACATTAAATGTCTTCACTATTATTCTGCAATGTAAAAAATAGTAAAAATAAAGAAAAACCTTGGAATGAGTAGGTGTGGCCAAACTTGACTGGTACTGTATGATACTGGCCCTAACCGCTAGAACACCCCAGGTGATAATTAAACAAAACGTTGACATTTTATTCGTAACCTTAAGATACACTAGACAAGTGTATGTTGTAGCATAGTGGAGACCAATATCTATCTTGGGTTATTAAGCTATATAGAACTATGGTTGTGGATGTATATATATGTATATATATACTGCTCAAAAAAATAAAGGGAACACTTAAACAACACAATGTAACTCCAAGTCAATCACACTTCTGTGAAATCAAACTGTCCACTTAGGAAGCAACACCGATTGACAATAAATTTCACATGCTGTTGTGCAAATGGAATAGACAACAGGTGGAAACTATAGGCAATTAGCAAGACACCTCCAATAAAGGAGTGGTTCTGCAGGTGGTGACCACAGACCACTTCTCAGTTCCTATGCTTATATATATATACGGCTGTATATTTTTGTACATTTGAATGTTGCAGTAACAGGACCTAGGCCTAGCGTTTGAGGGAGCGAGAGAGAACATCCTTTTGATTGCAAGCCTTGACCCCAATGACTAAACTAACCTCTATTGAGAGAAAGAGAACTGCTCATTTCCAGGGACTCATGAGGCTCATTTGAATATCTTCAAGCAGAGCAAAAATTCTCAGTGAAAAAAATATTTTTGACACCGCTGAACCCATAACGCAACCGTAAGCGAAAAGATTTACCATTGCCTTCGGTTTGTTAAAATAGAGCCCTGTATCTTATCTAATCTGGTTATCTCCCTTAAGATTCAGTAAACTAATAGTAATGTTTGGTTAGCGCTGCTATCGGTACAGGGGAGTAGAGGCTTGCCTGCACACTGAATAGAGAATGTGCAGTCAGGGGAAAAAGAAGCTGATAGTCACCTCCTTAAGTCTGATAAGGGATGTGAACACACTCAAGCGTACCCATATCACACCCGCTTGCATTCATGTGTGCGCATATGTGTGTTTGGTACAGTATATAAGATCAGTCCTGACCCAAGCTAAGGTGTATCCACCACTGGTTGTGATTTCAGGAGTGACCATGAAGTGTCTGGTTATTGTGCTGGTATGTGCTGTGATCGCTGAGGGAATCCACAGGTTAGTACTCACTTTATTTATTTTTCACTCCATCCAGTTGCTCTTTTTCCCTAAATTCTCCCTAAAACACTATTTTCTTTTCTCATGTCTCATAGTCAATGATAACTCCTTGTCGCTCTATCTACCTATTTGCATTTGCAGAATTCAACTTCATATCTGAGTGTATCTGTGCTCTTGTTACCCTAGGATCCCTCTGGTGAAGCATAAGTCAATCCGTGAGAGAATGATGGAGAAAGGAGAACGCCTGCCCTACCAAGACCCCGCTCTCAAATACTTTCCTAGCGAGTTCGCTGGCTCCGCCACCATGTACATCAACAACTACGCCGACGTACGAACATGCTATAATACACAAGCTTATGGTCTATCTAGAATGTTACTCAATGTTCTGTCTATATCTGTCTATGTCCACAGTAGTCTATTTTCATATTCCAGAATGAAATTCTATGATGTAGGCGAACATATAAAATGTGAATTCTAGGTCTAACTAGATAACAACCATGTCAAGATAACATCTAACTCCATGAAGTAGAGTCTAAACCACGCCAACCACTCTAGATCTGATGCGTTGTTGTATGAATGGATTAGCAGCCCCTCTCTTTTGTCAACTATACTTTCCCTGTTGTGTTTTCTAGACCACCTACTATGGAGCCATCACCATCGGTACTCCCCCCCAGTCCTTCCAGGTGTTGTTTGACACTGGCTCTGCCAACCTGTGGGTTGACTCTGTACTCTGCAACACTCAGGCCTGCAGTGAGTACAGCTGGATAGCTTCATGACAATGAAAGCAACTGCTAGCTAATATTACAACAACATGTATAAACTAACTACTACTTTCTCAACAATAAGTATTACTAACTATACTACTACTACTGTACTACTATCAGAGATATTTTAATCTATTGTCACTTCTACATACTTCCCAGATAAATACATTGTAGACTGTATATTTCCTCTTTAAGTTGTTTGTGTCCCTTCCTCCTGCAGACACCCACACAAAGTTCAACCCCCAGCAGTCGTCCACCTACTCAGCTAATGGGGAAACTTTCTACCTGCCCTACGGAACTGGCAGTCTCAGTGGAGTTTTCGGATATGACACCGTCAACGTGAGTCCCACCATAACAACCTTAGAAATACTTAACTACTTCTACCACAGTTATTCTTCACTACATGCAATAAAAAGCCACAACAGATACAGCCATGTACATGTACTTCCATTCTAATAAAACCAAAGTGTTTCCATGATGCTGAGTGTGTGTTTGTCACCTCTTTAGGTCGGTGGTATTTTCATCAACCACCAGGAGATTGGTCTGAGTACTGACGAGCCAGGTCAGACCTTTGTTGTGGCCCAGTTTGATGGTATCCTTGGCCTGTCCTACCCTTCCATCTCAGCCGGACAAGAGACTCCCTTCATGGACAACATCATGTCACTGAACCTTCTACAGGCTAACATATTTGCATTCTACCTGACCAGGTCAGTACTCCTACCATCACTTATACCACAAATATACCACTAATTACCACTACTTACCACACACATACCACTACTTACCACAAATATACCACTACCCCTACTTACCACACACATACCACTACTTACCACAAATATACCACTACCCCTACTTACCACACTTATACCACTATCCCTACTTACCACACTACTCCAAATTACCACACATATACCACTACCACTACTTACCACACATATACCACTACCACGACTTACCACACATATACCACTACCCCTACTTCCCACAAATATACAACTACCCCTACTTACCACAAATATACAACTACCCCTACTTACCACAAATATACAACTACCCCTACTTACCACAAATATACAACTACCACTACTTACCACACATATACAACTACTTCTACTTACCACACATAGACCAGTTCCACTACTACCACACATACCACTACAGATGTCAGCTCTTAATTGGACTGGGCAGCTGGAAGCGTGTTTGTACACAAAGCAGTACCGTACCTACATTCTACCTTATGTAGGCTACGTGAAGGCTACGGCGTGTCTCGTGTTCATTCTTACGTGGATTAGAATAAACGGCCATATTCTTAGGGGGTAGATGTATTGTCGTTAGGGAAAATATGTTGTTTTACATGAACTGTTTTATTATACATGTTGAAGGAAAGCAATAGGCAGAATTAATCATTGTTTTCCTCAAATCCTGTGTGATCCAGCGGTTACAGCCACTGACCCCGGCACATATATGTCAGAGTCGGCATGGGTTCATATTCGGCCCACTGCCCTTTGACTCATGGATCAATGTCTATTTTTGACACATTCGTTTTTGCGTGGTTACATGATTAAAACAGAAACAACTCAAGGGTTAACAGTTCAGGAATTAATTCAGTTAAGTTTAGGGCTATGGTTTGGGGAAGGCTTAAAACAAAATAAAACAAAATGAAGCGCCTATGTATCATCAGTACGCTCGCTAGAGCAATGTGATCTGCCATAAGCAGCTCACTCCGAACCTCATGAGTTTGCATCCAGTGCTGAGTGATCTAGTGACCAGCCTGAGACGACATTAGACCAACAAGTTAATTACATTTTTTTTTTATGTTTTCAAGAAGTAAAACAAATAGTCAGATTTTTTACACAAAGAAGAGTATCTCAGCTCAACTAAATTGTCTTTGGATAGGCTCAAATGTATAAACATATTGACACCAAGGACTAGAACTATATTCCCAAATAATACATTGCCGAACTATAAAACACGGACAAGCATCCACACTGGAGGAAAGTTAATTGTTCCACAGCAGACCTACATGATGATGGAGATGCAGATGATGGCCCAACTCAGCTCATCAACTCAGCCAGGGAAATGTAATAATGGAGGCTAACTAACGGGTAGCCTTCAAAATGTAGCCTAGTGGAATAATCAAATACAAGGGACCTATTGCAGCCATCGATGGCACTTAGATTATCATCAGCTGATGTCCCGTTAAATTATCGGTACGCTCTAAATTCACCCGCACAACTGATCTCAATAGCGACCATTAATGTTCACTTCATTGCAGCTCCCTAAAAGACGATATCAGTGTTACCTTAGTCCTGCTTGCAACCAAAGTGTTTCAAGATTTGTTCACCCTCTGGTTGGTATTGTCATCAGAACAACAGAGTACTTTTTGAACAGACTACGGGTGAATTATCCATTTGACAATTATTTCATACAAAATAAATAAAGTATCTACTGTGGGAATTTACCTGACCCTAATGTTGGTGTAGCCCTTAGTTACAATTTGATTGGTTTCCTATTTATGTTATCCAAAAGTGTCTGATATGGTAATTTATTATTAAGATCAGGGGTAAAATATCCTTAGACTGTCCATTTTTAAAATGTGTAAATAAATCTAGTATATCGGAGGATTGAGTTATTTGTGCCAGAAAGTTGTGGGCCGGAATTGAACCAACGCCAACATGGTAGGCTTATATGTGTGAGCTGACGTCAGCAACCGTAACCCACACCACCCTACCAGACTCCACGATTGAACTACATTTTGAACATAGGATACAATTGAAGCTTGTATGTCATAGCCTAGATGAGACCAACATCTATCTTGTGTTGTTATGCTATATAAAATGACAGTTGTTGATGTGTATGGCTGCATTTCAAATGCCGTAATATGACCTAGGCATGGCGTTTCGGTGAAAAATTGAGACATCTCAGCCTATGCCCCCCTCCAGTCCCTCGACTTCTTGGCTCTGACGGAAACATGGATCACCACAGACAACACCGCTACTCCTACTGCTCTCTCTTCGTCCGCCCACGTGCTCTCGCACACCCCGAGAGCTTCTGGTCAGCGGGGTGGTGGCACCGGGATCCTCATCTCTCCCAAGTGGTCATTCTCTCTTTCTCCCCTTACCCATCTGTCTATCGCCTCCTTTGAATTCCATGCTGTCACAGTTACCAGCCCTTTCAAGCTTAACATCCTTATCATTTATCGCCCTCCAGGTTCCCTCGGAGAGTTCATCAATGAGCTTGATGCCTTGATAAGCTCCTTTCCTGAGGACGGCTCACCTCTCACAGTTCTGGGCGACTTTAACCTCCCCACGTCTACCTTTGACTCATTCCTCTCTGCCTCCTTCTTTCCACTCCTCTCCTCTTTGACCTCACCCTCTCACCTTCCCCCTACTCACAAGGCAGGCAATACGCTCTACCTCATCTTTACTAGATGCTGTTCCTCCACTAACCTCATTGCAACTCCTCCAAGTCTCCGACCACTACCTTGTATCCTTTTCCCTCTCGCTCTCATCCAACACTTCCCACACTGCCCCTACTCGGATGGTATCGCGCCGTCCCAACCTTCGCTCTCTCTCCCCCGCTACTCTCTCCTCTTCCATCCTATCATCTCTTCCCTCTGCTCAAACCTTCTCCAACCTATCTCCTGATTCTGCCTCCTCAACCCTCCTCTCCTCCCTTTCTGCATCCTTTGACTCTCTATGTCCCCTATCCTCCAGGCCGGCTCGGTCCTCCCCTCCCGCTCCGTGGCTCGACGACTCATTGCGAGCTCACAGAACAGGGCTCCGGGCAGCCGAGCGGAAATGGAGGAAAACTCGCCTCCCTGCGGACCTGGCATCCTTTCACTCCCTCCTCTCTACATTTTCCTCCTCTGTCTCTGCTGCTAAAGCCACTTTCTACCACGCTAAATTCCAAGCATCTCCCTCTAACCCTAGGAAGCTCTTTGCCACCTTCTCCTCCCTCTTGAATCCTCCTCCCCTCCCCCCCTCCTCCCTCTCTGCAGATGACTTCGTCAACCATTTTGAAAAGAAGGTCGACGACATCCGATCCTCGTTTGCTAAGTCAAACGACACCGCTGGTTCTGCTCACACTGCCCTACCCTGTGCGCTGACCTCTTTCTCCCCTCTCTCTCCAGATGACATCTCGCGTCTTGTGACGGCCGGCCGCCCAAAAACCTGCCCGCTTGACCCTATCCCCTCCTCTCTTCTCCAGACCATCTCCGGTGACCTTCTCCCATACCTCACCTCGCTCATCAACTCATCCCTGACCGCTGGCTACGTCCCTCCCGTCTTCAAGAGAGCGAGAGTTGCACCCCTTCTGAAAAAACCTACACTCGATCCCTCCGATGTCAACAACTACAGACCAGTGTCCCTTCTTTCTTTTCTCTCAAACTCTTGAACGTGCCGTCCTTGGCCAGCTCTCCCGCTATCTCTCTCAGAATGACCTTCTTGATCCAAATCAGTCAGGTTTCAAGACTAGTCATTCAACTGAGACTGCTCTTCTCTGTATCACGGAGGCGCTCCGCACTGCTAAAGCTAACTCTCTCTCCTCTGCTCTCATCCTTCTAGACCTATCGGCTGCCTTCGATACTGTGAACCATCAGATCCTCCTCTCCACCCTCTCAGAGTTGGGCATCTCCGGCGCGGCCCACGCTTGGATTGCGTCCTACCTGACAGGTCGCTCCTACCAGGTGGCGTGGCGAGAATCCGTCTCCTCACCACGTGCTCTCACCACTGGTGTCCCCCAGGGCTCTGTTCTAGGCCCTCTCCTATTCTCGCTATACACCAAGTCACTTGGCTCTGTCATAACCTCACATGGTCTCTCCTATCATTGCTATGCAGACGACACACAATTAATCTTCTCCTTTCCCCCTTCTGACGACCAGGTGGCGAATCGCATCTCTGCATGTCTGGCAGACATATCAGTGTGGATGACGGATCATCACCTCAAGCTGAACCTCGGCAAGACGGAGCTGCTCTTCCTCCCGGGAAGGACTGCCCGTTCCATGATCTCGCCATCACGGTTGACAACTCCATTGTGTCCTCGTCCCAGAGCGCTAAGAACCTTGGCGTGATCCTGGACAACACCCTGTCGTTCTCAAATAACATCAAGGCGGTGGCCCGTTCCTGTAGGTTCATGCTCTACAACATCCGCAGAGTACGACCCTGCCTCACACAGGAAGCGGCGCAGGTCCTAATCCAGGCACTTGTCATCTCCCGTCTGGATTACTGCAACTCGCTGTTGGCTGGGCTCCCTGCCTGTGCCATTAAACCCCTACAACTCATCCAGAACGCCGCAGCCCGTCTGGTGTTCAACCTTCCCAAGTTCTCTCACGTCACCCCGCTCCTCCGCTCTCTCCACTGGCTTCCAGTTGAAGCTCGCATCCGCTACAAGACCATGGTGCTTGCCTACGGAGCTGTGAGGGGAACGGCACCTCAGTACCTCCAGGCTCTGATCAGGCCCTACACCCAAACAAGGGCACTGCGTTCATCCACCTCTGGCCTGCTCGCCTCCCTACCACTGAGGAAGTACAGTTCCCGCTCAGCCCAGTCAAAACTGTTCGCTGCTCTGGCCCCCCAATGGTGGAACAAACTCCCTCACGACGCCAGGACAGCGGAGTCAATCACCACCTTCCGGAGACACCTGAAACCCCACCTCTTTAAGGAATACCTAGGATAGGATAAAGTAATCCTTCTCACCCCCCCTTAAAAGACCTAGATGCACTATTGTAAAGTGGCTGTTCCACTGGATGTCATAAGGTGAAAGCACCAATTTGTAAGTCGCTCTGGATAAGAGCGTCTGCTAAATGACTTAAATGTAAATGTAAATGTTTATTTTGAAACCAAGTACTGATCCCAATGACTCAAATGCCCCAGCATGGAGATAAAGACAACTGCTCTTTTTACAGGGACCCACACGGCTCATTTGTATTTCCTGATGCAGCAGGAAAATGAGCAGTGACAAAAAAGTGATCAAGTTAAGATCTGACATCCCTACCACCACTTACCACACGTATAATGTACTGCTACCGGACCTCAATATAAAATACACACATATCACAGAACCGTCTGCAGGGCAATGTGTTCGCTTTCTAGATGAACAGGTGATATATTTGAATAATGTACTTATTTATTTATGTACATAATCAACGTTATATTCATTATTCCTGCTCCAGAAACTAAATCACTGATATAAGACATAAGATTTTTGAGAAGAAAAGTATCTTCTGTGAAGAGTGAACCATCTTCTTGCCAACTGCCTTCTATCTTTGTAAAATTGTTTGATGGCTTTAAAAAAAAAATCTGTGCAGGGACGGCCAGCAGGGCAGTGAGCTGTCGTTCGGAGAAGTGGACAACACCAAGTATCAGGGTCAGATCCACTGGACCCCCGTCACCTCCCAGACATACTGGCAGATCGGCATCCAAGGGTCAGGATCAACCACACCAACCAAACATACTTAACCATACACTGACATCAGAACCACCAAGAGACTGGAAAAGCTGGGGTGAAAAACTCCTTTAGGATTTTTTTTTTAAATGTCTAAGGCCGCTGTCAATGTCTGTCTGCCTGCCTGCCTGCCTGTCTGTCTAACACTAACCCTTGTACATCTCCAGGTTCCAAATCAACGGTCAGGAGACAGGGTGGTGTGGGCAGGGCTGCCAGGCCATCGTGGATACAGGCACCTCCATGCTGACTGCACCCAAACAGATCATGGGAACGCTGATGCAGTCCATTGGAGCCCAGCAGGACCAGTACGGACAGGTAGCAGGAAGCCATTATAAACCATTACAGACCAGTACTAACTGACACCATAAAACAGTGTGATCCAGAAAGTAGAAGTTGGGAAAACCAGTGCAGACCAGAGTAAACCAGTACAGGGATGTTTTGTGTCACTCATGTCTGTGAATTGTTTGTTGATGCAGTACACAGTGAACTGTAACCAGATCAACAGCCTGCCTACTCTCACCTTCACCATCAATGGAGTCAACTTCCCCCTGCCGCCATCTGCATACATTCAGCAGGTAAGTTAGTGTGTCGTGTGTGTTTGTGTGTGTGTGTGTGTGACCCTCTATGACTGATGTTAGGATAATGAAGGCCATAAGCCTTGTGTCAGTAGTGCATGTGCATGCATGTTTATCTGTGTGTGTGTGTATTGCACTCAACATGCGTGTTCTCCTCTCTATCCAGAACAACCAGGGTGGGTACCAGTTCTGCTTCGTGGGGATCATTCCCACCTACCTGCCGTCCCAGAACGGACAGCCCCTGTGGATTTTGGGAGATGTATTCCTCAGGGAGTACTACTCCGTCTACGACCGCACAGGCAACCAAGTGGGCTTTGCCACCGCAGCCTAAACCTGACCAACATGACCATGACCGCAAACCAACACAGACACCGACCGTTCTTAGAAGTCTACCACCCCAAAACTCACACAGAATCTATTCCACCTCTGACCATTCTAGAACATCAATCACCAATGGCAACTATTCTGAATCACTCATAACAACCACTCTGGTTATTTTAGAACACATATTACCCATGGCAACCACTCTGCTCATTATAATACACATATTACCCATGGCACCCACTGTGGGTCAGTTTGGCTTTGGTCCAGTGTGGTTAAAGCAAGCATCGACATCATTGGGTTAAAGCTGTGGTCTTTGTTAGATGACATCTGCTAATATATTCAGTTGAGCTGTAAGGTTGTTTCCTTTCTACTCTGGGCATTGCAACGACAACCTCCTAGTTCCCAGACAACATCGGATGTGAACACAGGTACAGCCATGTTGCTGATTTCATCATGATGCTGAGTGAAAAAGTAAATGACTTACAGAAACACAGTGAAATATGAAAATATGATTTTTGACACTTATGAATATCATCTCAAGACTGGATGTATTTGGTGTTTGTTTAGCTTCCATTTAGACTGAATAAACTATTGAAGTGCACAATAATCGTATTTGTTTTGAATCACTGTATTTGACACATCAAGCTCATGATGACTGTAAGACTGAAATCACACCTCACATTCACCACTGACTGCAACAAAAAACAAGAGCAGCTTTACCCAATTGGAGCCTGTGAAAATTTCCAACCATCTACACATCATACATGTAGAAATAACTAAATATCACAGTCAATTATGCCATCTGCTAAATGGCATTAAGACCGAAGTATCCTCAGGAGAGCAGCAGCACTGTGAAATGGACTTTAATGAAAGCTTCAACATTTCACTTCTGCTTACGAGCTCTTATCTCTGTAACATGGTCAGCGGCCGGTGTCTGTGTGGATGCGTATGCATACAAGTGTGTTTTTTTGTCTCTACACACACACCATCAACTGGCTTAAACTGTTTATGTCAGGAGCAGAGATAGCAGACACATACACCCACATTTGTGACACACACACACCAGTTTGTGATTTCACCCCCAGTCCTCATGTACCTGACCCCTCCACCCTTCAAAGAGGATCATCTCTGACTCATGTCCACACAGATTGCTCCGACACTGGGGAAGCCTGCCACTGTCTGTCTGGGTCTGTGCCTCATTCACCAGACACAGGAACTCACACACCCTCCATCTATTGCTTTGCTCTCTAAGCAGACAGAGGAGTTCAGCACTATTCTCGATTATTCCAGGTCCCCAGTTTACAGACAACAGTGCTTAAATGTGTTCATCATCCTTTTTCTTAGTTTCTATAAAACATCTGTATATCTGTGGTCCATTAGTTCAAATAGAGGCTCAGCTCTCTACTCCATTAGTAAGAGACTGTGTGAGGATCAGAGGAAAATTGTAAGGGGTGCGTAACTGGTGGCAGGGTAGTCAAACGCAGGAGAGCAGAACTTGGTGAATAGCCAAAGCAGTTTAATATATAAAACTAACGGCATACAAAACAAACACATGGGTACATGGGTATAAAACCCGTAGCGCACCAGTAACAAATAGCACAAGTACTTACAAAATAATCATCCAATAAAATAAAATGTATTTATATAGCCCTTCGTACATCAGCCGATATCTCAAAGTGCTGTACAGAAACCCAGCCTAAAACCCCAAACAGCAAGCAATGCAGGTGTAGAAGCACGGTGGCTAGGAAAAACTCACTAGAAAGGCCAAAACCTAGGAAGAAACCTAGAGAGGAACCAGGCTTTTTTTTAACCTTTATTTAACTAGGCAAGTCAGTTAAGAACAAATTCTTATTTTCAATGACGGCCTAGGAACAGTGGGTTAACTGCCTGTTCAGGGGCAGAATGACAGATTTGTACCTTGTCAGCTCGGGGGTTTGAACTTGCAACCTTCCGGTTACTAGTCTAACCACTAGGCTACCCTGCCACCCCAGGAGGGGTGGCCAGTCCTCTTCTGGCTGTGCCGGGTAGAGATTATAACAGAACATGGCCAAGATGGTGAAATGAAAAAATAGTCAATTCCCGACAAGGACATGGGGAAACGGAGGGAAAATATACAACATGAAATTAGGGAATTGAAACGAGGTGTGTGTGAAAACAAGACAAAACAAACGGAACGGCGATGGCTAGAAGACCGGTGACGTCAACCGCTGAACACCGCCCGTACAAGGAGAGGAACTGACTTCGGAAGAAGTCGTGACAGTAATCCCCCTCCCCCTTGACGCGCGGCTCCAACAGCACGCCGACACTGGCCTCGGTGACGACCCGGAGATGCAGGGCAATCCGGAAGGAGACGGTGGAAATCCCGCAGCATAGAAGGGTCCAACATGTCCTCCTCCGGAACACAGCATCTCTCCTCCGGATCGTACCCCTCCCAGTCTATGAGGTACTGAAGGCCCCTCGCCCGACGTCTCAAATCCAAGATGGATCGAACGGAGTACGCCGGGGCCCCTCGATGTCCAGAGGGGGCGGAGGGAACTTCCCGCAGCCACCACCGGCCTGAGGAGAGACACATGGAACGAGGGGTTAACGCGGTAATCGGGGGGAAACTGTAACCTATAACATACCTTGTTCACTCTCCTCAGGACTTTAAATGGTCCCACAAACCCCGGACCCAGCTTCCGGCAGGGCAGGCGGCGGGGCAGGTTTCCGGGTCGAGAGCCAAACCAGTCATCCACCACAGGAGCCTCAGTCTGACTCTGATGCCAAGGAGCCAGAACCGGCTGATACCCCAATACACACTGGAAAGGAGAGAGGTTAGTGGAGGAGTGGCGGAGCGAGTTCTGGGCCATCTCTGCCCAGGGCACGAACGCTGCCCACTCCCCCGGCCGGTCCTGGCAATAAGACCTCAGAAACCTACCCACATCCTAGTTAACTCTCTCCACCTGCCCGTTACTCTCGGGGCGAAAACATGAGGGAAGGCTGACCGAGACCCCCAGACGTTCCATGAATGCCCTCCAGACCCTCGACGTGAACTGGGGACCCCGATCAGACACTATATCCTCAGGCATCCCATAGTGCCGGAAGACGTGAGTAAACAGGGCCTCCGCAGTCTGTAGGGCCGTAGGGAGACCGGGCAAAGGGACGAGACGACAGGACTTAGAAAAATGATCCACAACGACCAGGATCATGGTGTAACCCTGTGAAGGTGGAAGATCGGTTATAAAATCCACCGACAGATGCGACCGAGGCCATTGCGGAACGGGTAAGGGTTGTAACTTACCTCTGGGCAGGTGCTTAGGAGCCTTACACTGGGTGCACACCGAGCAGGAAGAAACATAAACCCTAACATCCTTAGCCAAAGTGGGCCACTAGTACTTCCCACTAAGACAGCGCACTGTCCGACCGATCCCAGGATGACCAGAGGGTGACGTGTGGGCCCAATAGATCAGCCGGTCGCGGACAGCAGACGGAACGTACAGATGCCCAGCTGGACACTGGGGGGGGCTCTGCACGTGACGCCCGCTCAATGGCCGTGTCCAGCTCCCACACTACCGGCGCCACCAAGCAAGAGGCTGGGAGTATGGGAGTGGGATCCTTTGGCCGCTCCTCTGTGTCATACTGCCGGGACAGTGAGTCTGCCTTAAACTTCTGGGAACCTGGTCTGTACGAAAGGGTGAAAACAAAACAGGTGAAAAACATGGCCCACCTTGCCTGGCGAGGGTTCAGTCTCCTCGCTGCCCGGATGTACTCCAGATTGCGGTGGTCAGTCCAGATGAGAAAAGGGTGTTTAGCCCACTCAAGCCAATGTCTCCACGCCTTCAAGGCCTTGACGACAGCCAACAGCTTGCGGTCCCCCACGTCATAGTTTTGCTCAGCCGGGCTGAGCTTCTTCGAGAAGGCACAGGGGCGGAGCTTCGGTGGCGTACCCGAGCGCTGAGAGAGCACCGCTCCTATCCCAGCCTCGGACGCGCCCACCTCCACTATGAACGCCAAAGAGGGGTCCGGATGGGCGCAGAGGTAAACAGAGCCCTTAGTTGCCCAAAAGCCGTGTCCACCTCAACTGACCACTGCAGACGTACAGGACCTCCCTTCAGCAGTGAGGTAATGGGAGCAGCCACCTGACCAAAATCCTGGATAAATCTCTGGTGGTAATTGGCAAACCCTAAAAATCGCTGCACCTCCTTTACCTTGGTGGGAGTCAGCCAATAGCGCACGGCTGAAATGCGGTCACTCTCCATCTCCACCCCTGATGTGGAAATGTGATACCCTAAGAAGGATAAGGCTTGCTGAAAGAAAAGGCATTTCTCAGCCTGGACATACAGGTCATGCTCGGTGCGTTTAGCGGAGTATACCGATATATACCAATACACCCTGCCCGTGCAGGTCCCTGAAAATCTCATCTACAAAGGATTGGAAGACTGATGGAGCATTCATCAACCCATATGGCATGACGAGGTACTCATAATGCCCTGAGGTGGTACTAAATGCAGTCTTCCACTTGTCTCCCTCCCGGATACGCACCTGGTGGTATTCGCTCCTGAGATCCAGTTTTGTGAAGAAGCGCGCCCCGTGCATTGACTAAATCGCAGTGGCGATAAGAGGTAACTGTACCTTACCATGATTTGATTGTGACCTCTATAGTCAATGCACGGGCACAGACCTCCATCCTTCTTCACAAAAAAGAAACTCGAGGAGACGGGTGAAGTGGAGGACCGAATGTACCCCCAACGCAGGTATTCAGAGACATATGTCTCCATAGACACGGTCTCCGCTTGTGACAGTGGATACACGTGACTCCTGGGAAATACAGCGTTTACCAGGAGATTTTCCACACAATCCCCCCGATGGGGTGGTAATTGAGTCTCCTTCTTATTACAGAAGACGAGAGCCAAATCGGCATATTCGGGGGGGTTGCGCACAGTGGAGACCTGGTCTGGTCTTTCCACTGTAGTAGCACCAACGGAAACCCCTACACACTTCCCCGAGCACTCTCGCGACCACCCCGTGAGAGCCCTCTGTTTCCATGAAATGGTGGGGTCATGACGAGCCAACCAGTGAAGGCCCAGTACCACGGGAAACGCAGGAGAAAGAGACTGATTTGCTCCTCATGACTCCCCTGCGTCACCATGGCCAGGGAGATAGTGGCTTCCCTGATTAGCCCGGACCCCCATGGTCGACTATCCAGAGCGTGTACTGGGAAAGGTCTAACCACAGGAATAATGGGGATCGCTAAACTAAGAGCGAGTGCTCTGTCAATAAAATAGAATTGACGAGCGCCTTATGCTGGGAATCCGGGGGGAAATCAGAAAAACAAATAGGTACAAACAGTTGGACAACAGAGGACTCTGGATGAGAGTGGTGCACACTCTCCTGGGGTGACGCCAGAGTGCCCTGCCTGCTGCCTCGACTCCCGGAGAGACCAACCCGGCACCGACCGGCAGTGTCCCCTCTGCGGCCACAGATGGTGCACGAACTGGAAACCCCTCCGGTCTCCCTACGCACAGCCCCTCCCAGCTCCATAGGTTCAGGAGAGGGGGTGCGAGGGGATGGAACCACCAGACCCTGATCTGAACGTCCACGGGTAGCCAGCAGGTTGTCCAGCCGGATGGACAGGTCCACCAGCTGATCCAACGTGAGGGTGGTGTCTCTTCAGGCCAACTCCCGATGTACGTCCTCGCGCAGACTGCAACGGTAGTGGTCGATCAGGGCCCTGTCATTCCATCCCGCGCCGGCAGCCAGAGTCCTAAACTCCAGGGCAAAATCCTGGGCGCTCCTCGTCTCCTGCCTCAGCTGGAAGAGGCGCTCACCCACCGCTCTATCCTTGTTCGGGTGGTCAAAGGTGAACTCTGGCGGGTGAACTCTGAAGTCCAACAACGCCGCATCTCCTTCTCCCCACACTGTGTTGACCCAATCCAGAGCTCTCCCTGAGAGGCACGAGATGAGGGTGGACACCTTCTCCCTTCCCGAGGGAGCCGGGTAAAAGGTGCCCAGGTATAGGTCCAGCTGTAACAGGAAACCCTGGCACCGTGCCGCCGTCCCATCATACTCCCCGGGAAGGGCGAGACACATCCCACTGGGACCGGTTGCAGGAGGAGAGAGTAGTGGAGGTTCGGGTTGCGTTGTTGAAGTCGCTGGAGGACCTCCCTGTCTCTCCCAACAGTCCAGGGTCTGGATAACTTGATCCGTGATGGCGCCGAGATGGTGGATTACTTTCACTTGCTCCTGGATGCGCTCCTCGGCCCCTATACCAGGGGCACCTGTTGCTGCTGACTCCATAGGTGGTTCGGTATTCTGTAAGGGGTGCGTAACTGATGGCAGGGAAGTCAAACACAGGAGAGCAGAACTTGGTGTATAGCCAGTGCAGTTTAATATATAAAACTAACGGCATACCAAACAACAAACACATGGGTAAAAAACCCGTAGCGCACCAGTAACACATAGCACGAGTACTTACAAAATAAACAATTCCCAACAAGGACATGGGGGAAACAGAGGGAACATATACAACATGTAATTAGGGAATTGAAACCAGGTGTGTGTGAAAACAAGACAAAACAAATGGAGCATGAAAAATGGATCGGCGATGGCTAGAAGACCGGTGACGTCGACCGCCGAACACCGCCCGAACAAGGAGAGGAACCGACTGACAGAAATGCTGCATTGCAGGTTTTCTAGTGAGGACAGGACAGTCCAGACAGGGCCTCATACAGATGTATATAGAGCCACTGTGAAGCAGGGTAAGTCAGAAAATACATCGGGGGTAGAAATGTGAAGCTAGATAACTGTCTAAATCAGGGCAGAACTGTAAACCTTATCAAAGCTCAATCAGTAACAAAACAAGTGCTAAATCAACAATCATGACTAGTTCACCCACCCACCCACACACACACACACACATAACACACACACACCTCCTGACCAGCAGGACAGAATTTGGTATGTCATCAAATATGAAGTCCTTTCTGAAATAAACTATTCAGGCCTTGGTGAGCGCTCTTTAAAGGACTGTTGTTTCTGTATCAGTGTGTGTGTATAAAAGATCTCCAATTATGTTAACATTAAAAAAGACAACTTGGTAAATATCTGGGTAAGTATTTCCCTGCACATTGTGACCTTGGAGAGGTGTTCATATCTCAGTGTATTGTGCTTTATATCTGTATTGCTGATTAACACTGTTGGAAACGGCTAAACTTTGAACATTGAGATATTAACTAAATGATAAGGAGTGGAAGAGAATGGGTTTTATGTCAGAAGTTAAGGGTCCTCTGTAGAAAGCCAGAAGGCTTTGGAATGTGTTTGATGGAGGAGAGGAGAGCGACGTGTTGATATAGGGAAGACAGGTGGATATCTGTGGATTAGGTGAAGGAGGGGTTGAGGTCAGGAGGTGAGGACACATTCCCTTAAGGGAGTAATAAGCGTTTGGTATCCTGTTACCCTCTTTCTGTTGAACAATAAGATGTAAGGATTGGAGAGAAGGCGTGTCTTGCGTAGGATGTATATAACTGTGATGGAGAGAAATGTTTTGCTGTCTGAATACAGCTGTACAGAACCTTTGGGAAGAATTACACTTGGTTAAAGCTTCTCTAGTGTCCGTGACTTATTTAGATCTGTAAAATAAGAACCTAACAACACTAAGTGCTTACTATGCAGTAGCTAGGGGATTTCCAATGACACAGCCAAAACAATGGAATTCTCCACATTTTGAAACAAATACACAGTTGTGGAAAAAGTACTGAATTGTCATACTTGAGTAAAAGTAAAGATACCTTCATAGAAAATGGCACAAGTTAAAGTGAAAGTCAACCAGTAAAATATTACTTGAGTAAAAATCTAAAAGTATTTGGTTTTAAATATACTTAACTATCAAAAGTAAATGTAATTTCTAAAATTTACTTAAGGATCAAAAGCAAAAGATTTAAAAAATCTTTATATTAAGAAAATTAGACGCCACTATTTAAATGATGGATAACCAGCGGCGCACTCCAACACTCATCATTTACAAAACGAAGCATCTAGTAAGTTTGTCAGATCAGAGGCAGTAGGGATGACCACAGATGTTCTCTTGATAAGTGTGTAAATTGGACCATTTTCATGTCCTGCTAAGTACTCAAAATGTACTTCTGGGTGTCAGGGAGTAGAAAGTACATGTTCTTAAGGAATGTAGTGAAGTAAAAGTAAAAGTTGTCAACAATATAGTCAAGTAAAGTACAGATACTGTATATCGTATTTCTACATACCATTAGTAATAACACTGTGGACTCTGGTGTTAAGGCAGCGCTTGTGTCAAACACACGTTCTTGGGCAATTTCGACTTGTAAAAGCCAGCGCTCTGCTATTTTCCAACCCTGTCTTATATCAGCTCGCTTGTGCTGAGGTGGGAGGTGGGAGGGATGGAAATATTGTAGGTGTGTCTTTAAAAACCAATTTCAAGCAGTGGTGATATTTAACACTCACTGGTCGCTGGTCTTTGCGGTAACACAATTGGTTATGGCATCGTTTTTGCCAGTGGAGGTGCAAAGTAGTCTTGAAGACCATGATCTGGCAGAGTTACTCCGCCTCAAAAATTCAATTTGGCGAAATGCTTGGCACACACATACTCAGGCTGACTGGCTCTTGTTCAGGCAAATGTGAAATAAGAGCACTCAGGCTATCCGGAAGGCCAAAGGTAGTTACTTTAAGGAGCAGTTCTCGCTCTCTGTTGATCTAATCTCAAGAATGAAACCTCCTCACAGCTGCCCATGTCCCTTTATGTTGATGATGTGTCTGTTACTTGACAAGGAGCACATGGCTGAGCTCTTTAAATCACCACTTCATTAAGTCAGCATTCCTATTTGACTCAGCCATGCCTCATTGCCTGTCCAACATTTCCTCATCTCCCACCCCTTCTAATGTGGCTAGCCCCTATGCTCCTCCCTCTTTTTCCCCTGCCCCGCTACAAAGTTTCTCCCTGCAGGCAGTCAGTGAGTCCGAGGTGCCAACGGAGCTCCTTAAACTTGACCCCCAAAAACCATCTGGGTCAGATGGTTTAGATACATTCTTCTTTAAGGTTGCAGCCCCTATCATCTCCAAGCTTATCTCTGACCTTTTTAACCTCTCTCTCCTCTCTGGGGGGTTCCAATTGCTTGGAAGGCAGCCACGGTGCGTCCTTTATTTAAAGGGGAGGTAAAGCTGATCCTAACTGTTATTGGACCATTTCTATTTTGCCATGTTTATCTAAAGTGTTGGAAAAACTGACTGGCTTTCTTGATGTCAATAGTATTTTCTCTGGTATTAAGTCTGGTTTCTGCTCAAAAAAAGCACACACATCACATCACAGGGGGAAAAGAGGTATTTGGAGTGGACTTCAAGTCCGACTCAAGTCCGACTCAGGAGGCCTGCACATCATCTACCGCTTCGGAGTATAATGTTCAGTCTCTGGATAATAAAGTAGACGAGCTCAGGGAGAGGATCTTCCAGAGAGGCATCAAGGATTGTAACATACTCTGTTTCACGGAAACATCACTCTCTCAGTATATCATCTCCCCGTCCTTACAGCCAGCTGGGTTCTCAGTATTTTTCTCAGACAGGAATAAATAACTATCAGGGAAGAAGAAAAGCAGGGGTGTATGTTTCATGATCAACTACTCATGATGTGATTGTGATAACATACAGAAACTCAAGTCCTTTTGTTCACCCGACGTAGAAGACCTCACAATCAAATGCCAATTGTATTATGGGGCGTACACATCACTGACATTCTGATATGGTCCACCCACACAGACAGTGTGGTGAAGAAGGCGCAACAGCGACTCTTCAACCTCTGGAGGCTGATAAATTTGTCTTGGCCCCTAAAACCCTCACAAACTTTTACAGATGCACAATTGAGAGTATCTTGTCAGGCTGTATCACCGGCTGCTATGGCAAATGAACCGCCGCAGGGGCTCTCAAGAGGGTGGTGCGGTCTGCCCAAAGCATCACCAGGGGCAAACAACCTGCCCTCCAGGACACCTACAGCAGCCGATGTCACAGCAAGGCCAAAAAAGATAATCAAAGACAACAACCACCCAAGCCAAGGCCTGTTCACCCCTCTATCATCCAGAAGGTGTGGTCAGTACAGGTGAATCAAAGCTGGGACCAAGAGACTGAAAAACAGCTTCTATCTCAAGGCCATCTGACTGTTAAATAGCCATCACTAGCCGGCTTCGACGCGGTTACGTAACCCTGCACCTTAGAGGGGCGGCAGGTAGCCTCGTGGTTAGAGTGTTCGGCAAGTAACCGAAAGGTTGCCAGATCGAATTGCCGAGCTGACAAGGTTAACATCTGTTGTTTTGCCCCTGAACAAGGCAGTTAACCCACTGTTCCCAGGTCATCATTGTAAATATGAATTTGTTCTGAACGGACTTGCCTAGTTAAATAAAATAAAAAAATAAAAAAGAGGCTGCTGCCCTATATACTTGGAATTACAGGCCACTTTAATAATTGAACACTAGTCGTTTAAATAACTTTTAAATACTGCTTTACTCATCTCATACTGTATTCAATTCTATTGTATTTTATAGTTAAGACTTTTTCTGTATGTTTGTTTATTCCATGTGTAACTCTGTGTTGTTGTTTGTGTCACACTGCTTTGCTTTATCTTGGCCAGGTCGCAGTTGTAAATGAGAACTTGTTCTCAACTGGCCTACCTGGTTAAATAAAGGTGGGGGAAAAATCTATAATAATTTTAGACAATGCCACTCCGACATTGATCAATCTAATATTTATATATTTCTTAATGACATTTTTTTAATACTTTTAGATGAGTTTGTAATGTTGTGATCTGTTAGATACTTCTGCACTGTTGGAGCTAGGAACACATGTGTTTCACTACACCCACAATAACATCTGCTAAATATGTATACGTGACCAATACAATTGGATTGAATTTTCATTTCAGGTCACTGAGCTCTTCAGTAAAGGCCAATCTACTACCAATGTTTGTGTCTGGAGATTTCTCATAATTGTGGTTGAAAATAACAAAAACACTTCTGACAGCACTGAACCTATAGCGCTACCGTAAGCGAAAAGATTTACCATTGCCTTCGGTTTGTTAAAATAGAGCCCTGTATCTTATCTAATCTTGTTATCTCCCTTAGGATTCAGTAAACTAATAGTAATGTTTGGTTAGCGCTGCTATCGGTACAGGGGAGTAGAGGCTTGCCTGCACACTGAATAGAGAATGTGCAGTCAGGGGAAAAAGAAGCTGATAGTCACCTCCTTAAGTCTGATAAGGGATGTGAACACACTCAAGCGTACCCATATCACACCCGCTTGCATTCATGTGTGCACATATGTGTGTTTGGTACAGTATATAAGATCAGTCCTGACCCAAGCTAAGGTGTATCCACCACTGGTTGTGATTTCAGGAGTGACCATGAAGTGTCTGGTTATTGTGCTGGTATGTGCTGTGCTCGCTGAGGGAATCCACAGGTTAGTACTCACTTTATTTATTTTTCACTCCATCCAGTTGCTCTTTTTCCCTAAATTCTCCCTAAAACACAATTTTCTTTTCTCTCATAGTCAATGATAACTCCTTGTTGCTCTATCTACCTATTTGCATTTGCAGAATTCGACTTCATATCTGAGTGTATCTGTGCTCTTGTTACCCTAGGATCCCTCTGGTGAAGCATAAGTCAATCCGTGAGAGAATGATGGAGAAAGGAGAACGCCTGCCCTACCAAGACCCCGCTCTCAAATACTTTCCTAGCGAGTTCGCTGGCTCCGCCACCATGTACATCAACAACTACGCCGACGTACGAACATGCTATAATACACAAGCTTATGGTCTATCTAGAATGTTACTCAATGTCCTGTCTATATCTGTCTATGTCCACAGTAGTCTATTTTCATATTCCAGAATGAAATTCTATGATGTAGGCGAACATAGAAAATGTGAATTCTAGGTCTAACTAGATAACAACCATGTCAAGATAACATCTAACTCCATGAAGTAGAGTCTAAACCACGCCAACCACTCTAGATCTGATGCGTTGTTGTATGAATGGATTAGCAGCCCCTCTCTTTTGTCAACTATACTTTCCCTGTTGTGTTTTCCAGACCACCTACTATGGAGCCATCACCATCGGTACTCCCCCCCAGTCCTTCCAGGTGTTGTTTGACACTGGCTCTGCCAACCTGTGGGTTGACTCTGTACTCTGCAACACTCAGGCCTGCAGTGAGTACAGCTGGATAGCTTCATGACAATATTACAACTATCTACTATGTGTATCAATTAACTACTACTTCCTCAACAGTAAATGTTACTAACTGTACTACTACTACTACTTTTACTACTATCAGATATATTTAAGTCCAATATCACTTCTACACACTTCCCAGATAAATACATTGTAGACAGTATATTTCCTCTTTAAGTTGTTTGTGTCCCTTCCTCCTGCAGACACCCACACAAAGTTCAACCCCAGCAGTCGTCCACCTACTCAGCTAATGGGCAAACTTTCTACCTGCCCTACGGAGCTGGCAGTCTCAGTGGAGTCTTCGGATACGACACCGTCAACGTGAGTCCCACCATAACAACCTTACAAATACTTAACTACTTCTACCACAGTTATTCTTCACTACATGCAATAAAAAGCCACAACAGTACCTGTACTTCCATTCTAATAAAACCAAAGAGTTTCCATGATGCTGAGTGAGTGTGTGTTTGTCACCTCTTTAGGTCGGTGGTATTGTCATCAACAACCAGGAGATTGGTCTGAGTACTGACGAGCCAGGTCAGAATTTTGTTGTGGCCCAGTTTGATGGTATCCTTGGCCTGTCCTACCCTTCCATCTCAGCCGGACAAGAGACTCCCGTCATGGACAACATGATGTCTCAGAACCTTCTGCAGGCTAACATATTTGCATTCTACCTGACCAGGTCAGTACTCCTACCATCACTTATACCACATATCTACCACTACTTACCACACATATACCACTACAGATGTCAGCTCTTAATTGGACTGCTTTCATCACAGGAGGAAAATAATCCTGCAGAAGGAGGATTTGAATATCTGAAGAATGATTTAGAACTGTTCCAGTGGGCAGCTGGAAGCGTGTTTGTACACAAAGCAGTACCGTACCTACATTCTACCTTATGTAGGCTACGTGAAGGCTACGGCGTGTCTCGTGTTCATTCTTACGTGGATTAGAATAAACGGCCATATTCTTAGGGGGTAGATGTATTTTCGTTGGGGAAAATATGTTGTTTTACATGAACTGTTTTATTATATATGTTGAAGGAAAGCAATAGGCAGAATTAATCATTGTTTTCCTCAAATCCTGTGTGATCCAGAGGTTACAGCCACTGACCCCGGCACATATATGTCAGAGTCGGCATGGGTTCATATTCGGCCCACTGCCCTTTGACTCATGGATCAATGTCTATTTTTGACACATTCATTTTGCGTGGTTACATGATTAAAACAGAAACAACTCAAGGGTTAACAGTTCAGGAATTAATTCAGTTAAGTTTAGGGCTATGGTTTGGGGAAGGCTTAAAACAAAATAAAACAAAATGAAGCGCCTATGTATCATCAGTATTCAGAATATTCTTAACGCTCGCTAGAGCATTGTGATCTGCCATAAGCAGCTCACTCCGAACCTCATGAGTTTGCATCCAGTGCCGAGTGATCTAGTGACCAGCCTGAGACGACATTAAACCAACAAGTTAATTGCATTTATTTAAATGTGTTCAAGAAGTAAAATGAGTCAACAAAATCATCTTCGATAGGCTCAAATGTATGAACAACTTGAGAGCTTTAATGAAATATTGAAAAGGCACACAGTACAGGCTTCCAATTCACACCAAGGACTAGAACTATAATCACAAATAATACATAGCCGAACTATAAAACACGGACAAGCGTCCACCCTGGAGGAAGGTTTATCGTTCTATAGTAGGCCTACATCTGTCAATCAGATGGCCCAAATCAGCTCATCATCTCAGCCAGGGAACAAACAGTAGCTGTTGTCACACTTCATTGCCGCTCCCTAAAGTATGATGTCAGTGTTACCTTAGTCCTGCTTGCAACCAAAGTGTTTCAAGATATGTTCACCCTCTGGTCGGTATTGTCATCAGAACAACAGAGTACTTTTTGAACAGACTACGGGTGATTTATCTATTTGAAAAGCATTCCATACAATAGAAATAAAGTATCCACTGTTGGGAATTGACACGACACTAATGTTGGTGTAGCCCTTACTTAATATTTTATTGGTTTCCTATTCATGTTATCCAAAAGTGTCTGATATGGTCATTTATAATTAAGATCAGGGATTAAATATCCCTAGACTGTCCATTTTTAACATGTGTAAATAAATCTAGTAAATTGGGGGGATTGAGATATTTGTGCCAGAAAGGTACGGCCTGGGAATGGTAGGGTTATACGTGCTCGCTGAAGGCAGAAGCCCTAACCCACTTCACCCCACGATTTAACTCAATTTTGAACTTAGGACACACTTGAAACTTCTCATAGCCTAGTGGAGACCAATATCGATCTTCTGTTAATACGCTATATCAAACGACGGTTGTTTATGTATATGACTGCATTTCAGATACAAGTTTGTACATTTGAATGTTGCAGTAATTTGACCCAGACCTAACGTTTCAGCGAGCGAGAGGATTTTGATATTTAAATAGCAAGCCCTGATAGAATGCCCCAGCATGGACAGAAAGACAACTGCTCTTTTTACAGGGACCCACAAGGCTCATTTGTATTTCCTGATGCAGCAGAAAAATGAGCAGTGACAAAAAAGTGATCAAGTTAAGATCCAACATCTGTACCCCTACGACTACTTACCACACATATAATGTACTACTACCAGATTTAATTATGAAATACACACAGATATCACAGAACCTTCTGCAAGCCAATTTGTTCACCTTCTAGTTGACCAGGAAATATACTTTAAAAATTTACTTAATTATGTACATAATCAATGTTATATTCATTATTCCTGCTCCAGAAACTATATCACTGATATAAGGCACAAGATTTGGGGAGAAAAGTGTCTTTTGTGAGTGAACCATCTTCTTGCCAATCGCCTATTTGTAAAACTGTTAGATGACTTAAAACTCTTTTTCTGTGCAGCGACGGCCAGCAGGGCAGTGAGCTGTCGTTCGGAGGAGTGGACAACACCAAGTATCAGGGTCAGATCTACTGGACTCCCGTCACCTCCCAGACATACTGGCAGATCGGCATCCAAGGGTCAGGATCAACCACACCAACCAAACATACTTAACCATACACTGACATCAGAACCACCAAGAGACTGGAAAAGCTGGGATGAAAAATGTCTAAGGCCGCTGTCAATGTCTGTCTGTTTAACACTAACCCTTGTACATCTCCAGGTTCCAGATCAACGGTCAGGAGACAGGGTGGTGTGGGCAGGGCTGCCAGGCCATCGTGGATACCGGCACCTCCATGCTGACTGCACCCAGACAGATCATGGGAACGCTGATGCAGTCCATTGGAGCCCAGCAGGACCAGTACGGACAGGTAGCAGGAAGCCATTATAAACCATAACAGACCAGTACTAACTGACACCATAAAACAGTGTAATCCAGAAAGTAGAGGTTGGGGAAACCAGTGCAGACCAGAGTAAACCAGTACAGGGATGTTTTGTGTCACTCATGTCTGTGAATTGTTTGTTGATGCAGTACACAGTGAACTGTAACCAGATCAACAGCCTGCCTACTCTCACCTTCACCATCAATGGAGTCAACTTCCCCCTGCCGCCATCTGCATACATTCAGCAGGTAAGTTAGTGTGTCGTGTGTGTTTGTGTGTGTCTGTCCGTGTGTTACCATCTATGACTGATGTTAGGATAATGTTAGGTTAAGCCTTGTGCATGACTAAGCCATGTGTCAGTAGTGCATGTGTGTTTATCTGCCTGTGTGTGTGTGTGTGTATTGCACTCAACATGCGTGTTCTCCTCTCTATCCAGAACAACCAGGTCTGCTCCGTGGGGATCACCCCCACCTACCTGCCGTCCCAGAACGGACAGCCCCTGTGGATTTTGGGAGATGTATTCCTCATGCAGTACTACTCCGTCTACGACCGCACAGGCAACCAAGTGGGCTTTGCCACCGCAGCCTAAACCTGACCAACATGACCATGACCGCAAACCAACACAGACACCGACCGTTCTTAAAAGTCTGCCACCCCAAACCTCACACAGAATCTATTCCACCTCTGACCATTCTAGAACATCAATCACCAATGGCAACCATTCTGAATCACTCATAACAACCACTCTGGTTATTTTAGGACACATATTACCCATGGCAACCACTCTGCTCATTATAATACACATATTACCCATGGCAACCACTGTGGGTCAGTTTGGCTTTGGTCCAGTGTGGTTAAAGCAAGCATCGACATCATTGGGTTAAAGCTGTGGTCTTTGTTAGATGACATCTGCTAATATTTTCAGTTGAGCTGTAATGTTGTTTCCTTTCTACTCTGGCATTGCAACGACAACCTCCTAGTTCCCAGACAACATCGGATGTGAACACAGGTTCAGCCATGTTGCTGATTTCATCATGATGCTGAGTGAAAAAGTAAATGACTTACAGAAACAGTGAAATATGAAAATATGATTTTTGACACTTAAATGCATATCATCTCAAGACTGGATGTATTTGGTGTTTGTTTAGCTTCCATGTAGACTGAATAAACTATTGAAGTGCACAATAATCGTATTTGTTTTGAATCACTGTATCTGACACATCAAGCTCATGATGCCTGTAAGACTGAAATCACACCTCACATTCACCACTGACTGTTGCCAGAAACTGCAACAAAAAACAACAAGAGCAGCTTTACCCAATTGGAGCCTCTAAATATATCCAACCATCTACAAATCTTACCTATTGAAATATTTATTACATAATGGCAGTAATAACTAAATATCAAGTCAAATATGCCATCTGTAATGAACACGAGGGGAGACAGAGAGCTGGTTTCAAGCGCAGGGCCCAGCAGGTGTTTATAGAAAAGGACCACTGGAGGAGGCAGGTAGCTGGGTCCAGGGGCAGGCAGGTCAGGGGGTCCAAAAAGGCAACAGTACCTGGCAGGGAAAAGGCTAGTAACGTAGTCCGGGAGATCAGGCAATAGTTTGATAACAGGAAATCCGATAGGCTAAAGTACAGGCAGGGAATAGGCAAAAAGACGTTGTTAGTGAGGCAGGCAAATCTATCATACACAGGAGGAGAAAATCACGGGAAAAACAGAGTTACGAAAGACGTGTGTCACAAAACTAACAATACCTCAAAATGATGGGGTGTGAAGAACTGAACGAAATAGTGTGTGATAATGACATACAGGTGTGTGAACAGGTGATTAGAATTCAGGTGGTTGGGATCTGGAGAGTGAGCTGCGTTCAGGGGATCTATGTGTTTGAGAGTGTGAGCTGGAAAGTGGGCTGGAAAGTGAGCTGTGTTCAGGGGATCTATGTGTTTGAGAGTGTGAGCTGGAAAGTGGGCTGGAAAGTGAGCTGCGTTCAGGGGATCTATGTGTTTGAGAGTGTGAGCTGGAAAGTGGGCTGGAAAGTGAGCTGCGTTCAGGGGATCTATGTGTTTGAGAGTGTGAGCTGGAAAGTGGGCTGGAAAGTGAGCTGCGTTCAGGGGGGATCTACGTGTTTGAGGGTGTAAGTTGGAAGCAGATGTTACACCATATGTTAGTCCTAAGTATCCTCCCTGTGAAAGGGACTTTAATGAAAGCTTCAACATTTCATTTCAGGGGCTGGTGTGTGTGCATGTTTTTGTTTGTTTCCACACACACACACACACACGTACACACAGATTTGTGACACACACACACCAGTTTGTGATTTCACACCCAGTCCTCATGTACCTGACCCCTCCACCCTTCAAAGAGGAGCATCTCTCTGACTCATGTCCACACAGATTGCTCCAACCCTGGGGAAGCCTGCTCTGAGATATGGCCTGGCACAGTCTGTCTGGGTCTGCCTCATTCACCAGACACACAAGACACAAGAACTCACACACTCTCCATTTATTGCATTGATCTCTAAGCAGACAGAGGAGTTCAGCACTATTCTCTATTTTTTTCAGGTCCCCAGTTTAGACACAACAGTGCTTAAATGAGCTCATCATCCTGTTTTCTTAGTTTCTATAAAACATCTGTATATCTGTGGTCCATTAGTTCAAACAGAGGCTCAGCTCTCTACTCAGCTCTCTACTCCATTAGTAAGAGACTGTGTGAGGCTCAGAGGGAAATGCTGCATTGCAGGTTTTCTAGTGAGGACAGGACAGTCCAGACAGGACCTCATACAGATGTATATAGAGCCACTGTGAAGCAGGCTAAGTCAGAAAATACATCGGGGTGAAGCTAGATGTGTGAAGCTAGAAATGTGAAGCTAGATAACTGTCTAAATCAGGGCAGAACTGCAAACCTTATCAAAGCTCAATCAGTAAAAAAATCTGTGCTAAATCAACAATCATGACTAGTTCACACACACACACACACAACACACACCTCCTGACCAGCAGGACAGAATTTGGTATGTCATCAAATATGAAGTCCTTTCTGAAATAAACTATTCAGGCCTTGGTGAGCGCTCTTTACAGGACTGTTGTTTCTGTATCAGTGTGTGTATAAAAGATCTCCAATTATGTTAACATTAAAAAAGACAACTTGGTAAATATCTGGATAAGTATTTCCCTGCACATTGTTATTCATGACCTTGAAGAGGTGTTCATATCTCAGTGTATTGTGCTTTATATCTGTATTACTGATTAACACTAAGTGCTTATTATGCAGTAGTACTAGGGGATTTCCAATGACACAGCCAAAAACAATGGACATCTCCACTCTTTCAGAGCCATTTTGAAACAAATAAACAGTTGAAGAAGTACTCAAAAGTCATACTTGAGTAAAAGTAGAAAATGGAAAATGACTCAAGTTAATCTAAGTCACCCAGTAAAATACTACTTCTGTCCAGACTTCTACCGAAGTCGGTTCCTCTCCTTGTACGGGCGGTGTTCGGCGGTCGACGTCACCGGTCTTCTAGCCATCGCCGATCCATTTTTCATGTTCCATTTGTTTTGTCTTGTTTTCACAAACCTGGTGTCACGCCCTGGTCTTAGTATTCTGTGTTTTCTTTATTATTTTGGTCAGGCCAGGGTGTGACATGGGTGATTTATGTGTCTTGTCTTGTCTAGGGGTTTATTAGATTTATGGGGTTGTGTTTAGTAGTGTTGTCTAGGAAAGTCTATGGTTGCCTAGAGTGGTTCTCAAATCAGAGGCAGGTGTTAATCGTTGTCTCCATATTTAGGCAGCCATATTCTTTGGGTATTTGGTGGGTGATTGTTCCCGTCTCTGTGTTTTGCACCAGTTAAGACTGTTGTCGGTTTTCACGTTACGTTTATTGTTTTTTTGTAAATTGTTCGTATTTTCATCTTTCATTAAAGATGTTTATGAATAACCACACTGCATTTTGGTCCGCCTCTCTTTCACCGGAAGAAAACCGTAACACCTGGTTTCAATTCCCTAATTACATGCTGTTTCTGTTCCCTCTGTTTCCCCCATGTCCTTGTTGGGAATTGTTTATTTGTAAGTACTCGTGCTGTGTGTTACTGGTGCGATACGGGTTTTGTACCCATGTACCCATGTGTTTGTTGTTTTGTATGCCGTTAGTTTTATATATTAAACTGCTCCGGCTATTCACCAAGTTCTGCTCTCCTGCCTTCCCTGCCATCAGCACCCCTTACAATTTCAGTAAAAGTCTAAAAGGATGGTACATTTAATACATTTAAGAAACAAAAGTAAATGTACTTGCTAGAATATGCTTAAGTATCAAAAGATGAGATGAGTCATTTAGCAGCAATTTACAGTAATGAGGTCATTCATTTTCATACTTTATTTCATAGAGCTCCTTCATGGGAATAGAACCCACAACCTTCTCGTTGCAAGCGCCATGCTCTACCAACTGAGCTACAGCAAAAGTAAAATACTAAATCATTTCAAATTCCTTAAATTAGGAAAATCAGACGAACTATTTTTGTATCTTGTGTATTTACGGATAACCAGCGGCACACTCCAACACTCAGGCATCATTTACAAACGAAACATTTAGTGATTCCGTCAGATCAGAGGCAGTAGGGATGACCACAGATGTTCTCTTGATAAGTGTGTAAATTGGACCATTTTCATGTCCTGCTAAGTATTAAAAATGTAACGAGAACTTTTGGATGTCAGGGACAATGTAAAGAGTAAAAAGTACATTTTCTTTGGTAATGTAGTCAAATTAAAAGCTGACAAAAATATAAATATTAAAGTACAGATATTTCAAAAATACTACTTAAGTAGTACTTTAAAGTACTTTTACTTAAGTACTTTACACCACTGCGAATATATTTACTTTTAATTAAGAGACAAGGGAAATGGTGTAAACTCTATCTCCTCTCTCTTTCATCACTCTTTATCATTTCTCTCTCTACCTCTCATTTTTCTCACACCAAAATGTTGCTACATCTTTTCAAATGATTATTTAGTTGATGAATTATAGTACAATTCTGGTGTGATGTATGCCTGAAAGTCCCCTATAGAGTGTAATTAAAACATACAGTATGTATACAGTATTTCACCCATGTTGACTAAACATCAGCTCATATTGTATTTCTACATACCATTAGCAATAACACTGTGGACTCTATTTTCGGCTGGTATTAAAGTGGCTCTAGTGTCAAACACACGCTCTTGGGCAATTTCGACTTTAAAAAGCCAGCGCTCTGCTATTTTCCAACCCTGGTGCCAGTAATGTAACTGTCTTATATCAGCATGCTTATGCTGAGGTGGGAGGGGTGGAAATATTGTAGGTGTGTCTTCAAAAATGTGTGCCAAAGTGCCAATTCCCAGCAGTGCTACTGATGATATTTAATACTAACTGGTCGCTGGTCTTGGCAGTAACGCAGTTGGTCATGGCATTGATTTTGCTAGAAGAGGCGCACAGTAGCCTCATCAGTAGCCTATAACCTTATTCATCAGTAGCCTATAACCTTATTCAAATATAATGAGCAGCAAAACAGTCAGACATTCACGTTTTTTCTTTATATTGGGCATTATTTTTCTGATCGCTGTCCTTGGTAGCCTCGGCTATTGACCGGTTTGTTTGCCTTTCAAATGTCAAGGTCACTAACAGTTTATATAAATGGTGATGGTAGGCTAATGTTATTATAGAGTTTAACGTTTGGCATTGTCCAATCGTTCATGGCTCGAATATGCAGTACATTTAAGAAATGTGAATGCAATGTGTGTAGACAAATATTTCCATGTTAAAGTCAATAACAAAAACCACATTGGCTACATGTTTGGTTTAACTAGGCCTATTAAGGGATACAGTATACTATTTAATAAACTGTGTTCAATAGATAGTAAAAACATCCATGCCTCAGGTCAAAGAGCCCTTAGTCCTACATGTGTACACATTGCCTTATGCTCATAGAAACAAGACATTCGATTCATGAGTGTTTTTGACCCAATCCTTTTAAGAAACATTGCTGTTTTAACCTCTTAAGTCGACCCTCTACTTTTTTGAACATTCTGTTAAAAATCGTGCAACATTTCAGCGCCCTGCTACTCATGCCAGGAATATAGTATATGCATTTGCTTAGTCTGTGTGGATAGAAAACACTCAGACGTTTATAAAACTGGTTAAATCACTGCTGTGGCTTTACCAGAACGGCATTTACATCGAAAAGCACAGGAAAAACTGATCACTGAAAATGGGAAAATATATCCATGCGCTACTTGAACCCATTGATAAAGGTGAACCACAATTAATTGACGGAGGTTGCAGTACCTACAGCTTCCACACGGTGTCTAGAGTCTTGTCATTTCCCTTCGAGTTTTTTCTTGGTCAAACACATGCAGGGCACCGTATCTCCTATGGTCTAGGACCGGATATTTTCGTTGAGTTTCTAGCCGGACATTTTTCCAGACGGACAGCTAATGATCTTTACATCGCCTCCTGATGAATTTTATCGCTTATTAACGTTTACTAATACCTAAAGTTGCATTACAAACGTATTTCGAAGTGTTTTGTGAAAGTTTATCGTCGACTTTTTGAATTTAAAAAAATGACGTTACGTTTTGAAACAATGTTTTTTTAGTTTATCACACAGTCCACATATAACGATATCTAGGCTTTATATGGACCGATTTAATCGAAATAAAGACCCAAATAGTGTTTATGGGACATCTAGGAGTGCCAACAAAGAACATGGTGAAAGGTAATGAATGTTTTCTATTTTATTGTGCGGTTTGTGTAACGCCGAAATGCTAATTATTTTGTTTACGTCCCCTGTGGGTCTTTTGGGGTGTTACATGCTATCAGATAATAGCTTCTCATGCTTTCGCCGAAAAGCATTTTAAAAATCTGACTTGTTGCCTGGATTCACAACGAGTGTAGCTTTAATTCGATACCCTGCATGTGTATTTTAATGAACTTTTGAGTTTTAACTAATACTATTAGCATTTAGCGTAGCGCATTTGCATTTCCAGAGCTCTAGTTGGGACGCAAGCGTCCCGAGTAGAAGCAACAGGTTAAAAACAGATTCATTGTTTTTCGTTTAATTTGATTAAAAACCAAACTTATTAGAAAGATTCACCATCCATGAGTTTATGTTGAGAACGGACATGGCTCGAATACAACGCAATATCTTCTGCTATTTCTGGAGAAGTTCAAATATGGATGTTAAACAAATTCTCTGATAATTTACACATCAAAGAAAAGTGTTGTTGTACATAGTAAAGAATAGTGTCCCAGCTCAACAAAATCATCTTTCCTGGTTTACCACAGCAAATCTCCTGTGGCAATTTCCCGACACTTTGTATGTAAACGAATGTTGGTGTAGCCTACTGTTATTATATTATTTGTTTCCTATTTATGGTATCAAAAAGTCCCTGGTATGGTCATTTCTTATCAAGATCGGGGGTACAACATCCTAGACTGTCCATATTTGAAATGTGTAACAAAACAAAGTCAATCGTGGGGATTGAGTTACTTGTGCCAAAAGGGTGTGGGCAGGAATCAAACCCAAGCCAACACGGTAGACATATACCGTACCAGTTTGGACACACCTACTCGTTGCTTTATTTTTACTATTTTCTACAACTTAGTTTTGATGTCTTCACTATTATTCTATGAAAAAACAAATATGGAATCGTATAACAAAAATATATTTTAGAATTTACGTTCTCCACCCTTTGCCTTGATGACAGCTTTGCACACTCTTGGCATTCTCTCAACCAGCTCCATGAGGAATGCTTTTCCAAAACTCTTGAAGGAGTTCCCACATATGCTGAGAACATGTTGGCTGCTCCCCTTTACTCTGTGGTCCAACTCATCCCAAACCATCTCAATTGGGTTGAGGTCAGGTGATTGTGGGTGATTGATGCAGGACTCCATCACTCTCCTTGCTCAAATAGCCCTTACACCGCCTGGAGATGTGTTTTGGGTCATTTTCCTGTAGAAAAATAAATGATAGTCACACTAAGCGCAAACCAGATGGGTTGGCATATCACTGCGGAATGCTGTTGAAGCCATGCTGGTTAAGTGTGCCTTGAATTGAAAATAAAATCACTGACTATGTCACCAGCAAAGCACCCCCACACCATCCCACCTCCTCCTCCACGCTTTACGGTGGGAACCACACATGCGGAGATCATCCGTTCACCTACTCTGCGTCTCACAAAGACACGGCGGTTGGAACCAAAAGTCTCAAATTTGGACTTATCACACCAAAGGACAAATTTCAAACGGTCTAATGTCCATTGCTCGTGTTTTTTGGCCCAAGCATGTCTCTTCTTCTTATTGGTGTCCTTCAGTAGTAGTTTCTTTGCAGCAATTTGACCATGAAGGCCTGATTCACACAGTCTCCTCTTAACAGTTGATGTTGAGATGTGTCTGGTTCTCTGTGAAGGATTTACAGTTGAAGACAGAAGTTTACATACACCCTAGGCAAATATATTTCAACTCAGTTTTCCACAATTCCTGAGATTTAATCCAAGTAAAGATTCCTCGTCTTAGGTCAGTTAGGATCACCATTTTATTTTAAGAATGTGAACTGTCAGAATAATAGTAGAGAGAATTATTTAATTCAGCTTTTATTTCTTTCATCACATTCCCATTGGGTCAGAAGTTTACATACACTCAATTAGTATTTGATTGGCATTGCCTTTAACATTTTTAACTTGGGTCAAACGAGTGGAGGGTGGGAGAGAGGGAGGGAGTGGAAGATAGGAGGGGGGAGTGTAGGGGATGGGGTTGCACTGTTTTTGTTGTTAAATATGAAAATCTATCATCTATAAAAAGTTTAGGAAAAAAAAAATATATATATATATATATATAAATAATATGGATGAGCGATGATAGAGAGGCATAGGCAAGATGCAATAGATGGTATAAAATACAGTATATACATATGAAATGAGAAATGTAAGATATGTAAAGATTTGTAAGTGGCATTATTGAAAGTGACTAGTGATCCATTTATTGAAGTGGCCAATGATTAGAGTCTGTATGTAGGTAGCAGCATCTCTGTGTTATTGATGGCTGTTTAACAGCGCTAGGCGCTTGATGGTTTTTGCAACTTCACTTGAAGAAACTTGAAATGTTTTGGATTGACTGACCTTCACGTCCGAAAGTAATGATGGACTGTCGTTTCACTTTGCTCACTTGAGCTGTTTGAGGCTGCTCCAAAACACCACCAGCGGAGGAAAAGTATTCAGAGTGGACTTCAAGTCTGACTCAGGAGGCGTGCACACCATCCACCGCTTCAGAGTTTATTACTTGCTAATATTGAGTAAAAACTGAGTAAAACTGAGTAAAACGCTGCCAAAGTTCTACCAACAGTAAAGAGACAAAGTGGAGTTGCAATTCAACGGCTCAGACACGAGACATATGTGGCAGGGTCTACAGACAATCACGGACCACAAAGGGAAAACAAGCCATATTGCGGACACCGACGTCTTGCATCCGGAAAAGCTAAACACCTTCTTCGCCCGCTTTGAGGATAACACAGTGCCACCGACGCGGCCCACTACCGAGGACAGTGGGCTCTGCTTCACCGTGGCTGACGTGAGTAAGACATTTAAGCGTTTTAACTCTCGCTAAGCTGCGACCCAGAAAGGCATCCCTAGCCGTGTCCTCAGCGCATGCACAGATCAGCTGGCTGGAATGTTTACTGACATATTCAATCTCTCCCTATCCCAGTCTGATGTCCCCACTTGCTTCAAGACGTCCACCACTGTTCCTGTACCTAAGAAAGCAAAGGTAACTGAATTAAATGATTATAGCCTTTTAGCACTCACTTCTGTCATCATGAAGTGCTTTGAGAGACTAGTTAAGGATTATATCACCTCACACCATAGACCCACGTCAAATTGCTACTAGATCCACAGATGATGTCATCACCATCACACTGCACACTACCCTATCCCATCTGGACAAGAGGAATATCTATGTAAGAATGCTGTTCATTGACTATAGCTCTGCCTTCAACACCATAGTACCCTCCAAGCTTATCATTAAGCTCGGGGCCCTGGGTCTGAACCCCGCCCTGTGCAACTAGGTCCTGGACTTCAGGACGGGCCGCCCCCAGGTGGTGAAGGTAGGAAACAACACCTCCACTTCGCTGATCCTCAACACAGGGACCCTACATGGGTGCATGCTCAGCCCCCTCCTGTACTCCCTGTTTATCAATGACTGTGTGGCTACACTCGCCTCGAACTCAATCATCAAGTGTGCAGACGACACAAAAGTAGTAGGCCTGAATATCAACAATGATGAGACAGCCTTCAGGGAGGAGGTGAGAGCCATGATGGAGTGGTGCCAGGAAAAGAACCTCTACCTCAACGTCAACAAAATAAAGGAGCTGATCGTGGACATCAGGAAACAGCAGAGTGAGCGCGCCCCTATCCACATCGATGGAACAGCAGTGGAGAAGGTGGAAATGGTCCACCCACAGACAGTGTGGTGAAGAAGGTGCAACAGTGCCTCCTCAACCTCTGGAGGCTGAATACATTTGTCTTGACCCCTAAAACCCTCACAAACTTTTACAGATGCACAATTGAGAACATCCTGTTAGGCTGTATCACCGCATGCTATGGCAAATGCACCGCCCGGGAAACTCAGGGCTCTCCAGAGGGTGGTGTGTGGTCTTCACAATGCATCACCGGGGGCAAACAACCTGCCCTCCAGGACACCTACAGCAGCCGATGTCACAGCAAGGCCAAAAAAGATAATCAAAGACAACAACCACCCAAGCCAAGGCCTGTTCACCCCTCTATCATCCAGAAGGTGTGGTCAGTACAGGTGAATCAAAGCTGGGACCAAGAGACTGGAAAACAGCTTCTATCTCAAGGCCATCCGACTGTTAAACAGCCATCACTAACATTAAGTGGCTGCTGCCAACATACTGACTGAAATCTCTAGCGACTTTAAAAATAAATAAATAAATAAATATATCACTAGTCACTTTAAACAATGCTACTTTATATAATGTTTACATACCCTACATTACTCATTTCATATCTATATACTGTACTCTATACAATCAAATGCATCATGCCTATGCTGTTCGGCCATCGCTCATCCATATATTATTGTGTACATATTCTTATTCATTCCTTTGTTGTGAAATTTTTAGATTACTTGTTAGATATTACTGCATGGTCGAAATTAGAAGCACAATCATTCCGCTACACTCAAATTAACATCTGCTAACCATGTGTATGTACAATTTGATTTAATAATCCAATTTGATTTGCTCATATGTATATACTGTATTCAATTCTATTGTATTTCAGTCAATGCCACTCCGACATTGATCAATCTAATATTTATATATTTCTTAATGACATTTTTTTGATACTTTTAGATGAGTTTGTAATGTTGTGATCTGTTAGATACTTCTGCACTGTTGGAGCTAGGAACACATGTGTTTCACTACACCCACAATAACATCTGCTAAATATGTATACGTGACCAATACAATTGGATTGAATTTTCATTTCAGGTCACTGAGCTCTTCAGTAAAGGCCAATCTACTACCAATGTTTGTGTCTGGAGATTTCTCATAATTGTGGTTGAAAATAACAAAAACACTTCTGACTGCACTGAACCTATAGCGCTACCTTAAGCGAAAAGATTTACCATTGCCTTCGGTTTGTTAAAATAGAGCCCTGTATCTTATCTAATCTGGAAATCTCCCTTAGGATTCAGTAAACTAATAGTAATGTTTGGTTAGCGCTGCTATCGGTACAGGGGAGTAGAGGCTTGCCTGCACACTGAATAGAGAATGTGGAGTCAGGGGAAAAAGAAGCTGATAGTCACCTCCTTAAGTCTGATAAGGGATGTGAACACACACTCACGCGTACCCATATCACACCCGCTTGCATTCATGTGTGCACATATGTGTGTTTGGTACAGTATATAAGATCAGTCCTGACCCAAGCTAAGGTGTATCCACCACTGGTTGTGATTTCAGGAGTGACCATGAAGTGTCTGGTTATTGTGCTGGTATGTGCAGTGATCGCTGAGGGAATCCACAGGTTAGTACTCACTTTATTTATTTTTCACTCCATCCAGTTGCTCTTTTTCCCTAAATTCTCCCTAAAACACAATTTTCTTTTCTCATGTCTCATAGTCAATGATAACTCCTTGTTGCTCTATCTACCTATTTGCATTTGCAGAATTCGACTTCATATCTGAGTGTATCTGTGCTCTTGTTACCCTAGGATCCCTCTGGTGAAGCATAAGTCAATCCGTGAGAGAATGATGGAGAAAGGAGAACGCCTGCCCTACCAAGACCCCGCTCTCAAATACTTTCCTAGCGAGTTCGCTAGCTCCGCCACCATGTACATCAACAACTACGCCGACGTACGAACATGCTATAATACACAAGCTTATGGTCTATCTAGAATGTTACTCAATGTCCTTTCTATGTCCACAGTAGTCTATTTTCAAATTCCAGAATGAAATTCTATGATGTAGGCGAACGTAGAAAATGTGAATTCTAGGTCTAACTAGATAACAACCATGTCAAGATAACATCTAACTCCATGAAGTAGAGTCTAAACCACGCCAACCACTCTAGATCTGATGCGTTGTTGTATGAATGGATTAGCAGCCCCTCTCTTTTGTCAACTATACTTTCCCTGTTGTGTTTTCCAGACCACCTACTATGGAGCCATCACCATCGGTACTCCCCCCCAGTCCTTCCAGGTGTTGTTTGACACTGGCTCTGCCAACCTGTGGGTTGACTCTGTACTCTGCAACACTCAGGCCTGCAGTGAGTACAGCTGGATAGCTTCATGACAATATTACAACTATCTACTATGTGTATCAATTAACTACTACTTCCTCAACAGTAAATGTTACTAACTGTACTACTACTACTACTTTTACTACTATCAGATATATTTAAGTCCAATATCACTTCTACACACTTCCCAGATAAATACATTGTAGACAGTATATTTCCTCTTTAAGTTGTTTGTGTCCCTTCCTCCTGCAGACACCCACACAAAGTTCAACCCCCAGCAGTCGTCCACCTACTCAGCTAATGGGCAAACTTTCTACCTGCCCTACGGAGCTGGCAGTCTCAGTGGAGTCTTCGGATACGACACCGTCAACGTGAGTCCCACCATAACAACCTTACAAATACTTAACTACTTCTACCACAGTTATTCTTCACTACATGCAATAAAAAGCCACAACAGTACCTGTACTTCCATTCTAATAAAACCAAAGAGTTTCCATGATGCTGAGTGAGTGTGTGTTTGTCACCTCTTTAGGTCGGTGGTATTGTCATCAACAACCAGGAGATTGGTCTGAGTACTGACGAGCCAGGTCAGAATTTTGTTGTGGCCCAGTTTGATGGTATCCTTGGCCTGTCCTACCCTTCCATCTCAGCCGGACAAGAGACTCCCGTCATGGACAACATGATGTCTCAGAACCTTCTGCAGGCTAACATATTTGCATTCTACCTGACCAGGTCAGTACTCCTACCATCACTTATACCACATATCTACCACTACTTACCACACATATACCACTACAGATGTCAGCTCTTAATTGGACTGCTTTCATCACAAGAGGAAAATAATCCTGCAGGAGGAGGATTTGAATATCTGAAGAATGATTTAGAACTGTTCCAGTGGGCAGCTGGAAGCGTGTTTGTACACAAAGCAGTACCGTACCTACATTCTTATGTAGGCTACGTGAAGGCTACGGCGTGTCTCGTGTTCATTATTACGTGGATTAGAATAAATGGGCATATTCTTAGGGGGTAGATGTATTGTCGTTAGGGAAAATATGTTGTTTTACATGAACTGTTTTATTATATATGTTGAAGGAAAGCAATAGGCAGAATTAATCATTGTTTTCCTCAAATCCTGTGTGATCCAGAGGTTACAGCCACTGACCCCGGCACATATATGTCAGAGTCGGCATGGGTTCATATTCGGCCCACTGCCCTTTGACTCATGGATCAATGTCTATTTTTGACACATTCATTTTGCGTGGTTACATGATTAAAACAGAAACAACTCAAGGGTTAACAGTTCAGGAATGAATTCAGTTAAGTTTAGGGCTATGGTTTGGGGAAGGCTTAAAACAAAATTAAACAAAATGAAGCGCCTATGTATCATCAGTATTCAGAATATTCTTAACGCTCGCTAGAGCATTGTGATCTGCCATAAGCAGCTCACTCCGAACCTCATGAGTTTGCATCCAGTGCCGAGTGATCTAGTGACCAGCCTGAGACGACATTAGACCAACAAGTTAATTGCATTTATTTAAATGTGTTCAAGAAGTAAAATGAGTCAACAAAATCATCTTCGATAGGCTCAAATGTATGAACAACTTGAGAGCTTTAATGAAATATTGAAAAGGCACACAGTACAGGCTTCCAATTCACACCAAGGACTAGAACTATAATCACAAATAATACATAGCCGAACTATAAAACACGGACAAGCGTCCACCCTGGAGGAAGGTTTATCGTTCTATAGTAGGCCTACATCTGTCAATCAGATGGCCCAAATCAGCTCATCATCTCAGCCAGGGAACAAACAGTAGCTGTTGTCACACTTCATTGCAGCTCCCTAAAGTATGATGTCAGTGTTACCTTAGTCCTGCTTGCAACCAAAGTGTTTCAAGATATGTTCACCCTCTGGTTGGTATTGTCATCAGAACAACAGAGTACTTTTTGAACAGACTACGGGTGATTTATCTATTTGAAAAGCATTCCATACAATAGAAATAAAGTATCCACTGTTGGGAATTGACACGACACTAATGTTGGTGTAGCCCTTACTTAATATTTTATTGGTTTCCTATTCATGTTATCCAAAAGTGTCTGATATGGTCATTTATAATTAAGATCAGGGGTTAAATATCCTTAGACTGTCCATTTTTAACATGTGTAAATAAATCTAGTAAACTGGGGGGATTGAGATATTTGTGCCAGAAAGGTACGGCCTGGGAATGGTAGGGTTATACGTGCTCGCTGAAGGCAGAAGCCCTAACCCACTTCACCCCACGATTTAACTCAATTTTGAACTTAGGACACACTTGAAACTTCTCATAGCCTAGTGGAGACCAATATCGATCTTCTGTTAATACGCTATATCAAACGACGGTTGTTTATGTATATGACTGCATTTCAGATACATGTTTGTACATTTGAATGTTGACCTAACGTTTCAGCGAGCGAGAGGATTTTGATATTTAAATAGCAAGCCCTGATAGACTGCCCCAGCATGGACAGAAAGACAACTGCTCTTTTTACAGGGACCCACAAGGCTAATTTGTATTTCCTGATGCAGCAGGAAAATGAACAGTGACAAAAAAGTGATCAAGTTAAGATCCGACATCTGTACCCCTACCACTACTTACCACACATATAATGTACTACTACCAGATTTAATTATAAAATACACACAGATATCACAGAACCTTCTGCAAGCCAATGTGTTCGCTTTCTAGTTGACCAGGAAATATACTTTAAAAATGTACTTACTTAATTATGTACATAATCAATGTTATATTCATTATTCCTGCTCCAGAAACTATATCACTATATAAGGCACAAGATTTTTGAGGAGAAAAGTGTATTCTGTGAGTGAACCATCTTCTTGCCAAACGCCTACTTTATTTGTAAAATTGTCAGATGACTTAAAACTCTTTCTGTGCAGCGACGGCCAGCAGGGCAGTGAGCTGTCGTTCGGAGGAGTGGACAACACCAAGTATCAGGGTCAGATCTACTGGACTCCCGTCACCTCCCAGACATACTGGCAGATCGGCATCCAAGGGTCAGGATCAACCACACCAACCAAACATACTTAACCATACACTGACATCAGAACCACCAAGAGACTGGAAAAGCTGGAATGAAAAATGTCTAAGGCCGCTGTCAATGTCTGTCTGTCTAACACTAACCCTTGTACATCTCCAGGTTCCAGATCAACGGTCAGGAGACAGGGTGGTGTGGGCAGGGCTGCCAGGCCATCGTGGATACAGGCACCTCCATGCTGACTGCACCGACACAGATCATGGGAACGCTGATGCAGTCCATTGGAGCCCAGCAGGACCAGTACGGACAGGTAGCAGGAAGCCATTATAAACCATAACAGACCAGTACTAACTGACACCATAAAACAGTGTAATCCCGAAAGTAGAGGTTGGGGAAACCAGTGCAGACCAGAGTAAACCAGTACAGGGATGTTTTGTGTCACTCATGTCTGTGAATTGTTTGTTGATGTAGTACACAGTGAACTGTAACCAGATCAACAGCCTGCCTACTCTCACCTTCACCATCAATGGAGTCAACTTCCCCCTGCCGCCATCTGCATACATTCAGCAGGTAAGTTTCGTGTCGTGTGTGTTTGTGTGTGTCTGTCCGTGTGTTACCATCTATGACTGATGTTCGGATAATGAAGGCCATTTTAGATGGCTCAAGCTGGTCCATAAGCCTTGTGCATGCATAAGCCATGTGTCAGTAGTGCATTTGTGTTTATCTGCCTGTGTGTGTGTGTGTATTGCACTCAACATGCGTGTTCTCCTCTCTATCCAGAACAACCAGGTCTGCTCCGTGGGGATCACCCCCACCTACCTGCCGTCCCAGAACGGACAGCCCCTGTGGATTTTGGGAGATGTATTCCTCATGCAGTACTACTCAGTCTACGACCGCACAGGCAACCAAGTGGGCTTTGCCACCGCAGCCTAAACCTGACCAACATGACCATGACCGCAAACCAACACAGACACCGACCGTTCTTAGAAGTCTACCACCCCAAAACTCACACAGAATCTATTCCATCTCTGGCCATTCTAGAACATCAATCACCAATGGCAACTATTCTGAATCACTCATAAAAACCACTCTGGTTATTTTAGAACACATATTACCCATGGCAACCACTCAGCTCATTATAATACACATATTACCCATGGCAACCACTGTGGGTCAGTTTGGCTTTGGTCCAGTGTGGTTAAAGCAAGCATCGACATAATTGGGTTAAAGCTGTGGTCTTTGTTAGATGACATCTGCTAATATATTCAGTTGAGCTGTAAGGTTGTTTCCTTTCTACTCTGGCATTGCAACGACAACCTCCTAGTTCCCAGACAACATCGGATGTGAACACAGGTTCAGCCATGTTGCTGATTGCATCATGATGCTGAGTGAAAAAGTAAATGATTTACAGAAACACAGTGAAATATGAAAATATGATTTTTGACACGTAAATGCATATCATCTCAAGACTGGATGTATTTGGTGTTTGTTTAGCTTCCATGTAGACTGAATAAACTATTGAAGTGCACAATAATCATATTTGTTTTGAATCACTGTATTTGACACATCAAGCTCATGATGACTGTAAGACTGAAATCACACCTCACATTCACCACTGACTGTTACCAGAAACTGCAACAAAAAACAACAAGAGCAGCTTTACCCAATTGGAGCCTCTAAATATATCCAAACATCTACACATCATACATGTAGAAATAACTTAATATCACAGAGTCAAATATGCCATCTGTTAAATGGCATTAAGTCCTAAGTATCCTCAGGAGAGCAGAAGCACTGTGAAATGGACTTTAATGAAAGCTTCAGCATTTCACTTCTCCTAACAAGCGGTCATTATCTCTGTAACATGGTCAGGGGCTGGTGTGTGTGTGCGTGTGTGTATATGTGAGTATTTTTGTTTGTTTCTAATTTTGACTGACATTAGGATAACGGAGGTCATTTTTGATGGCTCAATCTGGTCAATAAGCCTTGTGTGTGCTTAAGGCAAGCCACATGTCAGCAGTGAATGTGAATGCATACGTGTGTGTGTGTGTCTGATTAGGATGAAAGCTCTGTAGTGACATGTTCAAGACTCTACAGTGACACATTTTCACCACAACATGAAACACACACACACATGTACGCACACACGTGTGCACACACACTCAACAGCATGAATAGGAAGGCTAAAAAGATCGTTGAGTACATCAACCACCCGAGCCACTGCCTGTTCACACCGCTAACATCCAGAAGGTGAGGTCAGTACAGGTGCATCAAAGCTGGGACCGAGAGACTGAAAAACAGCTTCTATCTCAAGGCCATCAGACTGCTAAACAAATCAAATCAAATCGTATTTGTCACATACACATGGTTAGCAGATTTTAATGCGAGTGTAGTGGAATGCTTGTGCTTCTAGTTCCGACCATGTAGTAATATCTAACAAGTAATCTAACCTAACAATTTCACAACAACTACCTTATACACACAAGAACGATGGCTGAACGCAATAGGCAAGATGCAGTCGATGGTAAAGAGAACAGAATGAGATGAGTAATGTAGGGTATGTAAACATTATATAAAGTGGCATTGTTTAAAGTGGCTAGTGATACATTTATTACATCAACTATTTCATTATTAAAGTGGCTAGAGATGAGTCAGTATGTTGGCAGCAGCCACTCAATGTTAGTGGTGGCTGTTTAACAGTGATGGCCTTGAGATAGAAGCTGTTTTTCAGTCTCTCGGTCCCCGCTTTGATGCACCTGTACTGACCTCACCTTCTGGATGATAGCGGGGTGAACAGGCAGTGGCTCGGGTGGTTGATGGCCTTCCTGTGACATCAGGTGGTGTAGGTGTCCTGGAGGGCAGGTAGTTTGTCCCCTGTGATGCGTTGTGCAGACCTCACTACCCTCTGGAGAGCCTTACGGTTGTGGGCGGAGCAGTTGCCGTCCCAGGCGGTGATACAACCCGAAAGGATGCTCTCGATTGTGCATCTGTAAAGGTTTGTGAGTATTTTTGGTGACACACCGAATTTCTTCAGCCTCCTGAGGTTGTAGAGGTGCTGCTGCGCCTTCTTCACTTCGCTGTCTATGTGGGTGGACCATTTCAGTTTGTCCATGATGTGTACGCCGAGGAACTTAAAACTTTCCGCCTTCTCCACTACTGTCCCGTCGATGTGGATAGGGGACTGCTCCCTCTGCTGTTTCCTAAAGTCCACGATCATCTCCTTTGTTTTGTTGACGTTGAGTGTGAGGTTATTTTCCTGACACCCCCTTCCTTCGGCCCTCGCGTTGTTGTTGGTAATCAAGCCTACCACTGTAGTGTCATCTACAAACTTGATGATTGAGTTGGAGGCGTGCTTGGCCACGCAGTCATGGGTGAACAGGTAGTTCAGTTGTTGTTACCTACCCTCACCACCTGGGGGTGGCCCGTCAGGAAGTCCAGGACCCAGTTGCACAGGGAGGGGTCGAGACTCAGGGTCTTGCGCTTAATGACGAGTTTGGAGGGTACTATGGTGTTAAATGCTGAGCTGTAGTTGATGAACAGCACTCTTATATAGGTATTCCTCTTGTCCAGATGGGTTAGGGCAGTGTGCAGTGTGACTGCGATTGCGTCGTCTGTGGACCTATTGGGGCGGTAAGCAAATTGGAGTGGGTCTAGGGTGTCAGGTAGGGTGGAGGTGATATGGTCCTTGACTAGTCTCTAAAAGCACTTCATGATGACGGAAGTGAGTCCTAGGGGGCGATAGTCATTTAGCTCAGTTACCTTCGCTTTCTTGGGAACAGGAATAATGGTGGCCCTCTTGAAGCATGTGGGAACAGCAGACTGGGATAAGGATTGATTGAATATGTCCGTAAACACACCAGGCAGCTGGTCTGCGCATCCTCTGAGGACGCGGCTGGGGATGCCATCTGGGCAGGCAGCCTTGCGAGGGTTAACACGTTTAAATGTTTTACTCATGTTGGCTGCAGTGAAGGAGAGCCCGCAGGTTTTGGTAGCGGGCCGTATCAGTGGCAATGTATTGTCCTCAAAGCAGGCAAAGAAGTTGTTTAGTTTGTTAGTTTGTGGTCCGCGACGGGGCTGGTTTTCATTTGTAGTCCGTGATTGACTGTTGACCCTGCCACATACCTCTCGTGTCTGAGCCGTTGAATTGCGTTTCTACTTTGTCTCTATATTGACGCTTAGCTGTTTGTATTCGGTCATGTTTCCGGTCACCTTGCCCTGATTAAAAGCAGTGGTTCGTGCTATCAGTTTTGCGCGAATTCTGCCATCAATCCGCAGTTTCTGTTGGGGAATGTTTTAATAGACGTTGTGGCTACAACATCACCGATGCACTTGCTAATAAACTCTCTCACCGAATCAGCGTATTCATCAATGTTATTGTCCGATGTTATGCAGAACATATCCCAGTCCACGTGATCGAAGCAATCTTGAAGCGTGGAATCCGATTGGTCTGACCAGCGTTGAACAGATCTGAGCATGGGCGCTTCCTGTTTTAGTTTCTGTCTATAGGCTGGGAGCAACAAAATGGAGTCGTGGTCAGATTTTCTGAAAGGAGGGCGGGGGAGGGCTTTATATGCATCGCGGAAGTTAGAATAACAATGATCCAGGGGTTTGCCAGCCCGGGTCGCACATTCGATATGCTGATAAAATTTAGGGAGCCTTGATTTCAGATTAGCCTTGTTAAAATCCCCAGCTACAATAAATGCAGCCTCAGGATAT